>NC_070579.1:6900125-7128288 GCF_027409825.1 Scomber japonicus
AGGAGGGAAAAGAAAGGAAAAGAGATAGAGAGGAAGGAAAGAAGGACAGAAAGGAAAGGAGGGAGGGAGGAAGCAAGGAAGGAAGGAAGGAAGGAAGGAAGGGAGGAGAAGGAAGGAAAAAAGGAAGGACAGAAAGGAAAGGAGGGAGGGAGGAAGGAAAGAAAGGAAAGAGGGAGGAATGAAAGGAAGGAGGGAGGAAGGGAGGAAGAAGGAAGGAAAGGAGGGAGGAAGGAAGGGAGGAAGAAGGAAGGAAAGAAAGGAAAGGAGGGAGGAATGAAAGGAAGGAGGGAGGAAGGAAGGAAGAAAGGAAAGAAGTAAAGGAGGGAAGGAGGGAGGGAGGGAGGGAGGGAGGGATAAAGGAAAAGAGGTAGAGAGGAAGGAAGGAAGGAAGGAAAGAGAGAGAGAAGGAGGGAGGGAGGAAGGACAGAGGGAAAGAAGGAAGGTAGGACGGAGGGAGGAAGGAAGGGAGGAAGAAGGAAGGAGGGATGAAGGAAAGGAAGGAAGGGAGGAAGAAGGGAGAAGAAGGAAGGAAAGGAGGGAGAAAGAAGGAAGGAAAAAAGGAAGGAGGGAGGAATGAAAGGAAGGAGGGAGGAAGGGAGGAAGAAGGAAGGAGGGGATGAAGGAAAGGAAGGAGGTAGGAAGGAGGAAGGAAAGGAGGAAGGAAGGGAGAAAAAGGAAGGAAAGAAAGGAGAGAGGGAGCAAGAAGGAAGGAAAGAAAGGAAAGAGGGAGGAATGAAAGGAAAGGAGGGAAGAAGGAAGGAAAGAAAGATAGAAGGAAAGGGAGGGAGGGAGAGAGGGAGGGAGGGAGGAAGCAAGGAAGGAAGGAAGGAAGGAAAGAAAGAAGAAGGAGGGAGGGAGGAAGGACAGGAGGGAAAGAAGGAAGGGAGGAGGGAGGATAGAAAGGAAGGAAGGAAGGAAGGAAGGAAGGTAGGACGGAAGGAGGAAAAAGGAAGGAGGGAGGGAGGAAGGAAGGACAGAAGAAAAAGGGAAGGAGGGAAAGAAGGACAGAAAGGAAAAGGGAGGGAGGAAGAAAGGAAAGAGGAAGGAGGAAGGAAGGAAAGAAGGACAGAAAGGAAAAGGGAGGGAGGGAGGGAGGAAGCAAGGAAGGAAGGGAGGGAGGAAGGAAGGGAGGGAGAAGATTTAACCCCCAACGGAGGAAAGTAAAGAAGAATCCAGATGGAAGGAAAGGAGGAGGAAGGAAGACGGAAGGAAGTAAAGGGGGGAAGGAGGGAGGGAGGGAGAAAGGAAAAGAGGAAGGGAGGAAGGAAGGAAAGAAGAAAAAAAGGAAGGGAGGAAGCAAGGAAGGAAAAAAAGAGAGAAGGAGGGAGGGAGGATAGAAGGGAGGGAGGAAAGGAAAGAAGGAAGGAAGGTAGGAGGGAGGGAGGAAGGAAGGAAGAAAGGAGGAAGGAAAGAAGGAGGGGAGGGAGGATAGAAGGGAGGGAGGAAGGAAGGACAGAAGAGAAAAGGAAGAAGGAAAGAAGGAAAGAAAGAAAGAAAGAAAGAAAGGAAGGAGGGAGGAATGAAGAAAGGAAGGAAGGTAAAGGAGGGAGGGAGGGAGAGGGAAGGAGAAAGGAAAAGAGGAAGGGAGGAAGAAAGGACAGACGAAAAAAGGAAGGGCGGAAGGAAAGGAAAGAAGGAAGGAAGGAAGGAAGGAAGGTAGGACGTAGGAAGGAGAGAAAGGGAAGAAAGGAGGGAAGAAGATTTTAACCCCAACGGAGGAAGTTAAAGAAGAATGACGGCAACAGAAAGATGACGAGGGGAGGAAATGTTTCTCTCATGTCAACGAGAGGATCAGAAAGATTTATAAAGATAATAAAAGCTGTTAAAAAAAAACATGTCATTATGGGTTTAAATATTCCAGTCGGCGCGGAGGAAGAAAGGAAGACGGGAAGAAGGGAAGAAGGAAAGAAGGGAAGATACGAAGATAAAATGTGTTAAAAAATGAAATTTAAAGGGAAAAAGTTAAAAGTTAAAAGGAGTCATGTTTTACTTCTGACGACAAACTCCTCGTTTCCCTTCAGTCTCTATGTCGAGCCGCCAGAGTTACAGGCAGAGGTCTCAGACACAACACACACACACACACACACACACACACACACACACACACACACACACACAGTTGGCATAAAGACACAAACCCACCACACACACACACATGCTAAATATTAGCCTCTCACAACATCCAGAGGAAACATGACTGCCCCTGAATGCAACACAATCTGAGCACAACACACCACAAAACACGCTACTACACACACACACACAGGCACACACACACACACACACACACACACACACACACACACACCACACACACACACACCACACACACACGACACCACACACACACACACTGTGTAGCGTATGCGTGACAAACACACATTTTCCTGTTAGTACACAAACACAAACACACACTGGACTCTGGGAAAAGTCATGACCCCGATGGCATGGAGGGGGTCGGGGGGGTTAGGGGGGGCTGTAACCATGGCAACAGGCAAAACACACACAGCTGGGAGCCAAGCTATTGGTCGATATATTTGCTTATTGGGGAATTGTATTGGCGTAACCGTCACAGCTGATGAGTCACATGAACACGTTTCTTTAAACCTGCTTTAAACGACTCGTTCACTCGTTCATTAAACGACTCGTTCACTCGTTAGTTTAAGTGGATTATGTTCAACCTTCATCCTTCCTTCCTCCCTCCCTCCTTTCCTTTCCTTCCCTCCTTCCTTTCTACCTCCCCCCTACCTTTTTTCTTCTGTCCTTCTTTCCTTCCTCCCCTCCCTCCCTTCTTTCCTGTCCTTCTTTCCTTCCTTCTTCCTCTCTCCTTTCCTTTTCTTTTCTTCCTCCCTCCCTCCCTTTCATCCTTCCTTCTTTCCTTCCTCCCTCCCTCCCTTCTTTCCTGTCCTTCTTTCCTTCCTTCTTCCTCCCCCCTCCCTCCCTCCTTTCCTTCCTTCTTCCTCCCTTCCTTCCTCCCTCCCCTCCTTTCCTTCCTTCTTCTCCCTTCCTTCCTTCTTCCTCCCTTCCTTCCTTCTTCCTCCTTTCTCCTTTCTTTCCTTTCTCCCTCCCTCCTTCTCTTTCTTTCCTCCCTCCCTCCTTCTCTTTCTTTCCTCCCTCCCTCCCTTCCTTCCCTCCTTCATCCATCCATCCTCCTTCCTTCCTTTCCTTCCTTCCTTCCTCCCTCTTTTCCTTCCTTCTGCCTTCCTTCCTCCCTTCCCTCCTTTCCTTCCTTCCTCCTTTTCTTCCTTCCTCCCTCCTTTCCTCCCTCCTCCTTTTCTTTTACCCTAACAGTTGAAAACATTGGTTAGAAAATGAGAAAAGTCATCAAATGTAATAAGTTACATTACTTATTACATTTTAAACAGAGTAACTAATAATCTGTAACCTTCCCAACTGTTGCTATGGATACTGTGATTCAACATTACTTTCATAAAAGGAAAATCAGGTTACATTTATATTTATATTTGTTTATATCTCATTTTCATTTTCTCTAAAATTTAAATTATCGTCGACTGTGCAGCAGTTAAATATCAAAACTAATCTGATCGTGTTTATGAAAATGAAAATGAAAATGAAAATGAATATATATGAAAATGAAAAAATGCTAATTGGGCAAATGCATTTTTCATTTTTTAACACATATGGGAAATTATAACGCGACTGTGGGATTACATTTTCATTTTCCAGTTTGCATTATCATTTTAATACAGTCTCCCTGCAGACTTCCAGGCTTTCTTCTTCCTCATCCATTAATCTCCATTCTTCATTGGTGTGTTGCTCTTTCTCTCCTTTTGTTTCCCCTCGTCTAATACTTTTCTCCACCTTCTTTCCTTCTTTCCCTCTTTCCGTCTCGCCCTCCTCCCTCCTTTCGTTTCGCCTTCTTTATGTTGTTCCCCTCTATCTATATATCAGTCTACGCTCCATCCTACTTCCCCTCTAACCTTACCTCACTTCCATCCTTCATTTCTCTTCCCTCCTTCCCTCCCTCCCTCCCTCCCTCCCTCCATCCCTCTATCCCTCCATCCATCCACAGGGGAGCAGAGCGCTTAATTGAAAAACCCCAAAGGCAGATGAGTGAAAGGTGATGGTGGGAGGAAAAAAACACCCAGAATGAGGAAGAAGAAGAGGAGGAAGAGGAGGAAGAGGAGGAGGAGGAGGACAAAAAATACCCAAAAGGAGGAGAGAGAGAAAGAGATGGAGACAGAGCAAGAGAGTGAGATGGAGAGAGACAGAGAGAGAGAGAGAGAGGGAGAGAGAGAGATGGAGAGAGACAGAGAGAGAGACAGAGAGAGAGAGACAGAGAGAGAGAGACCAGAGAGAGAGAGAGAGAGAGAGAGAGAGAGAGAGAGAAGGAGGGAGAGACAGAGAGAGAGAGAAGGAGAGACAACGAGAGAGAGAGAGAGACAGAGAGAGAGAGATGGAGAGAGAGAGAGACAGAGAGAGAGAGGGAGAGAGACATAGAGAGAGAGGGAGAGACAAAGAGAGAGAGAGAGAGATGGAGAGAGATGGAGGTAGAGAGAGATAGAGATGGAGAGAGAGAGAGAGAGAGATGGAGACACAGAGAGAGAGAGAGAGAGAGAGAGAGAGGAGAGAGAGAGAGAGAGAGAGGAGAGAGAGAGAGACAGAGAGAGAGAGAGAGAGGATGAGAGAGAGAGAGAGAGAGAGGAGAGAGAGGGAGAGAGACATAGAGAGAGAGGGAGAGACAAAGAGAGAGAGAGAGAGATGGAGAGAGATGGAGGTAGAGAGAGATAGAGATGGAGAGAGAGAGAGAGAGAGATGGAGACACAGAGACAGAGAGAGAGAGAGAGATAGAGAGAGACAGAGAGAGAGAGAGAGGGAGAGGGAGACAGAGAGAGAGAGAGACACACAGACAGAGAGAGAGAGAGAGAGAGAGAAGAGACAATGCAAAATGAATCAGAGGAATCAGAAACGTGAGACTTGAACTCGTCTCCTTTCTTCCATCGTGATATTTGCACAAGTGTCCGTCTCAGATTAGTTTGAACAGCGCTGTGTGTTTCTTCCCATCCCGGGTTTTCATTCAATTCAAGGCTCTCAGTGTGGCGGCTTTACTTTGGACAGACATGACAGACGAAAGACAAAGTCAGTGTTTCTAGTATGACCTCACACACACACACACACACACACACACACACCACACACACACACACACACACACACACACACACACACACACACACACACACACACACACACACAGGGCTAAAGAATAACAGAGGTTTTCATAGAGGGAGTGATGGTGTCTCTCTTCGCCACAGATCCTGTCATCCAGTGTGAAAGCTGTTACCGCACGCAGCAGGGAGCGTCCCGCAGTCCCAGCTCTAAGAAACTACCATTCTTGGGAAAATCCTGCTCCGAGCGTCCGCCGTGATGAAGGATCTGAGCCCCTGTATATAATGTAAACACAGAAATGCATGCATGTGCAAATGGGCTGGACACACACGGGCGTCTCTGCTGCTGGAAGGACACTTTTTCATCCGAGGAGACGGGATGGGGAGGTGGGGGGGGGGGGGGTTCTTGTTTGTTCAGTTTTAGCCTGGACAGCACTGTGAGGAATAATGTATTAACACGAGGCCACCCTGGTAGAGTTAGGATGGACGGCGCAATCATAAACCACCTCAGTCATAGATTAGTATAATATAAATATAGTCATAATCAATTCAGAGATCGAAACCGCAACTATTTATATAAGGATCAATGATGTGATGCAAGCCAGTGTCAAATGGTGTATTATGGGTATTCTTTCATAAAAATCTGATTATATATACAAGAAAATAAAGTGTGGAATAAATATAATCCACTGCAAACTTTTTTAAACAAATTTTACATAATTTGTCAAAACTTAGTTAGAAAAATGGTTGTTTTTAGGATCCTGCTCTATATCGACAAGATGCTTTAAAATTCAAACGTAGAAATACTTTAATTTGATGTTTTAAATTAAATTAATAAAGTAATTATTAGTATAAGTCAACTTAACCCTTCTGTCGTCCTCCCGGGTCAAACTGACCCCGTCTCTTTTGACTGTTCCTTCTTTCCTTTCTTCCTCTTTCTTTAATTTTTCCTTTGTTTTTCCCCTCCTTTCCTCTTTTCTTTGCTCCTCTCCTCCTTTCATACTTCCTTCCTTCCTCCTTTCCTTCCTTCTCTCCTTACTTATTTCCTCTTTTCCTCCTTCCCTCCCTCGCTCCTTACTCCTTTCCTTCCTTCCTCATTCTTTCCTGCCTTCCTTCCTTTCCTTCCTCCTGTCCTTCCTTCCTTCCTCATTCCTTCCTTCCTCATTCCTTCACTTCCTTCTTTCCTTGACCTGAGGACAACAGGAGGGTTAAATACACTGTAGGTGGATAAAATATTTAATATGTATCATTCTTTCGTGGTTACACCATTTGACATTTTCAGGAGCATTCAGTCTTACTTTTGGTAAAAAATGGGGCCAAATATTATTTCTAAGACGTAAAACTAACAAAAATACTAAATATACATTTTAACAAACCTGATGCTGCTTTTTCTTAGATATCTTTGAATTACTCATCTTGCCAACCCTTAATTTGTCACTGATAAATCAAATAATCTTTAATCTTTAACATTTAGTGGTTTCAGCTTCCTATAATGTGATGTTTAACGCATTGTCATGCATTATAGTGAATATTTTTGTGGTTTTGAACTGACATTTAAAATGATGATTTTTTCACAATTTTCTGACATTTTATCAAAAAAAATAAAGTATTGAGAAAAATAATCTGCAATTTAATCAAATATGTAAATAATTGTTAGTTGTACTGCTATTCTTAATTTCATTTCATGCATGACAGTGTGTAATAATATGATAAACGTGATTAATGCAGAATGTATGAGAGAAGTTATATGATTTAATTCAACACTGCAATCTACTGTTATCAAATTTAAATACATAAATTGCTGCCTGTGTTTCATATAAATTTACATCGTCTGGCAGACAAACAGAGAACACACACACACACACACACACACACACACACACACACACACACACACACACACACACTGTATGAATCCACAAAGATCCAATTATCACGGAGACAGCAGACACTTAAATCAATAAAAAAACGGCATAAATAGAAAACGATCACACAGGAAAACACAAGATTAGTTCACGCAATGTGTCAACACACTTTTCTCTCTCTCACACTTTTATTTCATAAGGCAGACATTAATAATTATGTCACCCAATCACACACACAGGAAAACACATTATTGCTGCATAAATGCAAATCTGCGTCATTAGCACGTGTACGAAACGCAAGCACACAGTTACACACACAAAACACACAAAGAGACAATTACACTGTACAAATGCAAATACAAGCAATTATCAAACACACTCACACACACACACACAAACACACACAAACACACAAACAGACGTGTTACTCCAGCTCCACGCTCCTCCTCTCCCTCAGTAAATTAGTCGGGGTAAACAGCGAGGTCACACTCCGGTTAGCCTCTAAACTGCCGCAGCACGGCAGCTGCCATCTCTGCCAGCGTTAGCTTCACACACCGTTAATTAGCTGCACTCAGATGCCAATCAACGGCGCTAATGAGGGACAGCTCTGCCTTTCTGCCTAATGAGAAAGCCTCTCCAAGTGTCTTAGGGGAAAGTTAACTGCAAGGACACACACATAACATCAGGCACGCATGCTTTTTATTAACTTCCTAGCGTTTGTTTATTTTGTGCAAGTTTTGGATCTTTTATTCCTTCTATTGTAAGAATCAGACATGTCTTCTCATTAGTGACACCGGTGGCCGTTAAGTGAAGTGCAGTCAGCATCGAGTTGCAGCAGAACAAGACTACTGCAGATAATGTCTTTTTTTCCTCATAAACAACATAAACAATCTCTTATGTTGTTTTGCAGCGTTTCTCTGCACGTCCCCAACCCCCTCCCCACGCTGTGAAAGCTGATCTGCATCATCTAACCCGAAAAAACAATGTGTTAATCCACCACTCCGACGAGACTCGACCCTCAAACCACTGATTCTCTAAACACCAGTCGGCTCAGTGAACTGCGGCCATGGTTTAGTAAAGCACTGCGGCCGGGGAACAACACACTGTGGTTTTGTTGTTACTACGACCTTTGTACCATCGACAAGAAAAACAAACGGGTTAAGAAATGTTCTGCTGTCGCTCTGCGGCTTGTTTTCTGCTCCTTTGTTGAAGAAATAATGTTGTTAAGCTGTGTGTGTGTGTGTGTGTGAGTGTGCTAAGGAGTGTTTTGTTGTAAAAAGTGTGGTGGCTGAGGCAGCTAGCTAATATCTGCAGGGTGTTTCGAGACAGTTAGCACGGTTTTTGTCTATTGTAAGAATCATGAAGTCCTTCTCATTAGTGACACCGGTGGCCGTTAAGTGAAGTGCAGTCAGGCATCCAGTTGCAGCAATGCAACACTACTGCAGATAATGTCTTTTTCCTCACCAACAACATATACAATCTGCTTATGTTGTGTTTTTGCAGCGTTTCTCTGCCAACTCCAACTCCTCCCACGCTGTGAAAGCTGATCTGCATCATCTAACCCGAAAAACAATGTGTTAATCCACCACTCCGAGGTGACCTGACCCCTCAAACCACTGACTGCTCTAAACACCAGCCGGCTCAGTGAACTGCCGGCCGAGGTTTAGTAAAGCACTGCGGCCGTGGAACAACACGCTGCGGTTTTGTTGTTACTACGACCTTTAGACCATCAACTGACAAAACAAACGGGGTAAGAAATGTTCTGTCGCTCTGGGGCACAGACTGTATAAAAGAAATGGACGTAACATCCGTGACGTCACCCATTGGTTTGTGGACTGCTGCTCGGAAGCCAATAGTTTCGGATCTAGGCAGCGCCATCTTGAAGATTTCAGGTGCATGCTGGGAAAAATAAAAACACGGATTCTACTTATATGGGCATGGGTGGAGCAGGGAGGTTGCTATGGTTGCGAGGGTGAGAGACGTATGCCGCAGGTCATTCTCTCTCTCTCTCTCTCTCTCTCCTCTCTCTCTCTCTCTCTCTCTCTCTCTCTCTCTCTCTCTCTCTCTCTCTCTTCTCTCTCTCTCTCTCTCTCTCTCTCTCTCTCTCTCTCTCTCTCTCTCTCTCTCTCTCTCTCTCTCTCTGCCAGCTACTGTCTAAATAAAGGCAACATTAACCAGCATTATTATTGCTGGCATGCTGTGATGACATTATTTTTTCATAATTAAAGCTTCTCATTAAAGCATCATGCAGCTCGTCGTATTTTTGTTAGTTTGGAAAGTTTGCAGTTTATATTTGTAGCTGGTGAAAACAGAGAACTGTGTGTTTCTCCATATTTGGGTAGAAAGTGAATATTTAGAAAGTAGTGGGCGCTTGGACGGACCACAGATACATTACAATTCGCTGCAGGGAGTGGTTTGAAAAGTTTCTGTTAACCATCTTTTTATTCGCCCCGACCACAGCTGCTGTTTATTCTGAGGGCAGAAACATTTGGAGTTTTTCTTCTTTCTGGACTTCAGACGGTGTTTTTATGACACTGAAAATAAGGGTGGGGAGAAATATTAACATCGCTAACTCTGGCTGTTTAAAAAAGATACAGCAGGCAGTTTTCTTGTTAACCCTCAGGTCCTGTCCTCAGGTCAAGGAAGGAAGGAAGGACAGAAGGAAGGAAGAAAGGAAGGACAGAAGGAAGGAATGAAGGACAGGAGGAAGGAAGGAATGAGGAAGGAATGAGGAAGGAAGGAAGGAAGGAAGGAAGGAAAGGAGTAAGGAGGGAGGTAGGAAAGGAAGAAAGAAGTAAGGAGAGAGAAGGAAGGAAAGGAGGAAGGAAGGAAGGAAGGAAAAGAGTAAGGAGGAAGGGAGGAAGGAAGGAAGGAAGGAAGGAAGGAAGGAAGGAAGGAAGGAAAGAAGGAAGGAAGGAAAGTAGGAAAAGAGGAAAGAAGTAAGGAGAGAAGGACGGAAAGGAGGAAGGAAGGAAGGAAGGAAGGAATGAGGAAGGAAGGAAGGAAGGAAGCAAAGGAGTAAGGAGGGAGGGAAGGAAGGAAGGAAGGAAGGAAAGGAGTAAGGAATTTAGGAGAGAAGGAAGGGAGGAAGGAAGGAAAGTAAGGAGGGAGGGAGGGAGGAAGGAAAGGAGTAAAGATGAAAAGAGGAAGGAAGGAAGTAAGGACGAAAAGAGGAAGGAAGGAAGGAGAAGGGAGCAAAGAAAGAAAGAAAGAAAGAAGTATGAAAGGAGGAGGATGAAGGAAAAATTAAAGAAAGAGGGAAGAAGGAAAGAAGGAACAGTCCATTTGTCAAAGTTATGTTCTACCTTTTAAAACATTTGCATTTTTAACTATTCCGAAATATATATTTTTTAAGTTAACATCCATGCTTATACTACCTTTTGCCTTTTTTTCTGATCCCTTCTGTGCACGTGCCTCTTAATAAGTGTGCACGTGCCTCTTAATAAGTGTGCACGTGCCTCTTAATAAGTGTGCACGAGACACAAACAAAACAGTGACCCACTTATAAAGCGTGGCGGTACTCATGGTCTAAAAACACCACCTGGTAAGTTTAAACAACCTCAAACAGGACCACCGCCTTCACTAATAAACATGAATGTGTGTGATGAGGGCTTCGCACGGTGCACTGCTTCCTAAGTTGTTTACCTCGACTGTGTGTGATTGTTTACGTGAAGAAGACAGGAAGTAGCCGCCAGTCCGCCATGTTGTTTGTCTGATGGGAGTAAAGCCCATAAATCTACTGTCAATAGCACACCTGCTGGAGCTTTGTATCGGCTGGCTAACCACGCAGTTCACCTCCAGGTCAAGGTGTGTGTGTGTGTGTGTGTGTGTGTGTGTGTGTGAGCCATCAAACTACACTCCCATAACTCTTGGGATCCCTTGGGCTAAAGGGAGTTCCAGGGATGGGGCACCCTGGTACTCAAACACACACACACACACACACACACACACACACACACACACACACACACACACACACACACACACACACACACACACACACACACACACACACACACACACACACATTCAAAAAGGCCTCTGGGTATCATCAAACACACACAAAGGACTGTTACTGGAACCCTTCATACAACCACACAGAGCCAACAAAAGACCAGAGAGATAGAAAGAGAGAGAAAATTAGTGCTCGAAAAACAGAGAAAAAAGAAAAATAAGAAAGATGCATATGACGAATAAAAAGAGGAAGCATGCAGGAGAAAGATGAAGATGATGAGTAGAAGAGGAAGCATGCAGGAGAAAGATGAATATGACGAGTCAAAAGAGGAAGCATGCAGGAGGAAGATGAGCTGAGAGATAATCAGGTAAAGACTTAGGGGGTGAAAGCTGTGATGCATCTGAGAGGAAACAACAGCAGGAAGCTTCCTAGTGTTTAACAGGTGTTGATGTGACAACCTGAGTGTGAAAGTGAGAGTTCAAAAGTTCCCAAAAATGATTTAATATGGAGCCTGACTGACTGAGCTTTAACCCTTAACTTCTTTCCTTCCTTCTTCCCTCTTTCTTTGCTCCTTCCTTCCTTCCTTGCTTCCTACCTCCCTCCCTACTCCTTTCTTTCCTTCCTTCTTCCCTCTTTCTTAAAATGTTCCTTCCTTCTTCCCCTCCTCCCCTCTTTCTTTGCTCCTTCCTTCCTTCCTTCCTTTCCTTCCTCTTTTCGTCCTTACTCCTTTCGTTCCTTGCTTCCTTCCTCTTTTCGTCCTTACTCCTTTCGTTCCTTGCTTCCTTCTTTCCTAAATTCCTTACTCCTTTCCTTCCTTCCCTCCCTCCCTCCCCCCCTTACTCCTTTGCTTCCTTCCTTCCTCTTTTCCTTCTTACATTCCTTCCTTCCTCCTTTCCTCCATCCCTCCCTCCTTACTCCTTTCCTTCCTTCCTTCCTTCCTCTTTTCCTCCTTACTCCCTTCCTTCTCTCCTAAATTCCTTACTCCTTTCCTTCCTTCCTTCCCTCCCTCCCTCCCTCCCTCCTTACTCCTTTCCTTCCTTCCTTCCTTCTTTCCTTCCTTCCTTCCTCTTTTCCTCCTTACTCCTTTCCTTCCTTCTGTCCTTCCTTGACCTGAGGACAACAGGAGGGTTAACTCCATAATGAGACTATAGTGTGTGAATATGACCACTTCTTGATGAGGAGGAAAAACAGCGACTGTAGCGACTCAGACAGACTCCTACGAGGCGATAAAGTGACCCGGGTAATGAAAGTGTGGAGAGTGCCAGCTAAGAGTCAATCTGTTTTAATCAGAGGTGTTGCCAACTGCTTCAGAGCTGGATCAGGTAGCAGATGTGAGAGCTCCTAATGAGCTATAAATACACTCAAGTAGAGAGTGTGGAGTGTTTTTCTGGACTATGGTCGGTTTGAAGTCTCATTTCCTCAACGGTCTCTTAATGATTGGACGCAGCTGATGCTCGTTCGTTTGGGTACAGGTCTGTTTTTGCACGTGTGTTTTTTTTAATTAGGGTCCAAGTCTGAATAAAATAATAATAATTTATTTTCCTTATATCAGCACAATGAAATTAATGGTTTTCAGTCGGTCATATTAATGTAACAAGCACACAGTGTGGTCTGTGGACTATAATAGTAGCTGACTGAAGGATTAAAGCTTATTCTATTGCTTATTCCTTCACACTGCATATGAAAATCTGATAAATGACTACTGTTACGATTGATGGAGAAAGAAGTTCTCCTACTTGAGATGGAAATTCATGATAAAAAACAAAATCGAGAATTCAATTGTGTGAGTAAAAATCGGATTATTTTTAAATAAGCTCCACATTGGTTTTGAAATCAGACTCAGAATCAGCAGCTTATTCCCATTTTCTATCTTTTTTAAAACCTTTCTATCACGAGCATTAGGACTTTCACCTGGTCCAGCTCCTCGTTACGCTCCTGTAGGCCTACACTGCCGCGGGACTTCCCATGATGCACTGAGCTCCTCCTCTCCCTCTCCATCTGTACGTATCACTGATGCATGTTATACTAACTCTGAATCTTCTGTCGTCTCTCTCCTCCTGTTGCTTCCTGCAGAGCTGTAGAGTCTGAATCTGTGATTTCAAACCACCCACTGCTACAATTAGTATTAGTCTTATTATTGTAATTATTATTATTATTTCTATACATCTCTAATTTAGCTACAGTCTCTCTCCCTCTCTCTCTCTCTCTCTCTCTCTCTCTCTCTCTCTTCTCTTCTCTCTCTCTCTCTCTCTCTCTCTCTCTCTCTCTCTCTCTCTCTCTCTCTCTCTCTCTCTCTCTCTCTCTATCTCTCTCTCTCTCTCTCTCTCTCTCTCTCTCTCTCTCTCTCCCCAACCAGTGGAGGCAGATGGCCGCCCTCCCAGAGCCCCGTTATGCTTGAGGTTTCTTCCCGTTAAAAGGGAGTTTTTTGTTTTTTTTTCTTCTTACCACTGTTGCCAAGTGCTGCTCATGGGGGAATGTCGGGTCTCTGTCTCTTCACAGAGTCTAGACCTGCTCTTATAAGAGACTAGCCTGAGATAACTTCTGTTATGATCTGGCGCCCTATAACTAAAACTGACGTGACTTCTGTAAACTTCTTCTCCTCCAAGACGTAAACAACAACCTTTAGAGAAATATTAAAGAAGATCAAAGGAAAGAATTGAGAGAGCGGAGACGAACATATTGTGGAGGAAGAATGAGTGAATGAAGGGAAAAACAAACAAAAGGCAACAAACACTGACTACCATGTTTGTGTGTGTGTGTGTGTGTGTGTGTGTGCGTGTGTGTGTTTCTACCTATTAAAGAACCAAATTCAGTTGTAAACCAGCGTTGTGAGGACATTTTGACTGGTCCTGTGAACTTCAAAGGGCAATTTGAGGGTTAAGACTTTGTTTTCAGGTGAAAGTTAAAATTGGGTTCAGGTTAAGGTTTGGGTTTGTTTGAGGTGCTGGGGAACGCATTATGTCAATGAGTGTCCTCACAAAGATATGAAGACAAACGTTTGTGTGTGTATGTGCATGAGGAGAGAAATATTATAACAGCAAGAAAGTGTTGTGTGTGTGTGTGTGTGTGTGTGTGTGTGTGTGTGTGCGTGTGCGTGTGTGTTTCCGCGGGACATCAGGCTTTATAGAGTCCATCAACACAGCAGGAGGAAAAGAAATCACTCCTGCTGGAGGAAGTGCTAATGGCTCTACATAGAGTGTGTCACTATGTGTGTGTGTGTGTGTGTGTGTGTGTGTGTGTGTGTGTGTGTGTGTGTGTGTGTGTGTGTGTGTGTGTGTGTGTGCTGATTGATCGAACATGCCAAGTCCATCTCGGTATTCCCTGTTGGGAGCCAGAGTGTGAAATTGCCAAAAAGGCAAACAGCAAATAATCAGGACAGACACACACATCCACAAACAGGCCAACACACACACTTTCTTTCACCATCACTCGAACTTTCACTTTATCTTTCTCTCTCTCTCTCTTACACACACACACACACACGCGCCTGTTCATCGCCACTTTCCTTCTGTAATTAGTTGTATTTTTCATGGCTGTTATCCACTTCACTCCCCCTCCCTCTGTGCTCAGAGGAAAAGTAAGAGTGTCTCTTTGTATCTGCACATTTTCTGTGTCAACTGTTAAATCCATCGCACTTTGTCACACACACACACACACACACACACACACACACACACACACAGGAACTCTCACACACTGATATAAAAAACATATCACAATCATAAGAGGATCAATCAGGGAGAAAAGTTAATTAAAAAATCTCTGTGTTGGCTTTTCTCTCTCTCTCTCCCTCTTTCTCTCCCCCCAGCAGTGTTTGTGTGTGTGTTTCCAGGCGTCTCCAGGCATTAGCAGATACCTTCACCATTGTACACTACAAAAACACAATTATAACAAAGACTTCAGAGCAGTGTGTGTGTGTGTGTGTGTCTTCATGTTTTTGCTACCTCCTTGGGACCTTTCCTGTTATAAACACCAACGTTGTCGGTACCGATAGTGATTATGGGGACCAAAGCCCGGTCTTACTGAGGTTGAGGTTAGGGTGAGGATGTCCACAATGAATGGAAGTAAATGCAGTGTCCTAACAATGATAGCTGCACAAACTTCTGTGTGTGTGTGTGTGTGTGTGTGTGTGTGTGTGTGTGTGTGTGTGTGTGTGCGTGTGTGTGTGACAAATTTAGCCACATAGTAACCAACTGCGTCCAAGCTTTCGGTTATTAAACAAGAAAAAAAAGGTCTTTGTGTGTGTGCGTGTGTGTGTGTGCGTGTGTGTGTGTGCGGTTGTCAAATTAAAGCTCGACTGTGCCTCCTGCTCCTGTGGGACAATGTTAGTGATTTGTGGTGCTTCTGCTGTCCAAAGGGAGACCATTTGCTGTGTTTTCTGGGGGAAGAAAAATGGGGCAATTTTTGATCATGAAAAAACAGCGAGTGCACAGCCTGCAGCGACAGAAAATAACTCTACTTCTCTGCTTTATATTGTTTAATATTTTAAATGAAATGAATGTCTGTTGGCTTATAATACTGGCTGATAATGTCAGGGTTTGCAGGATTACTTAAAAAACATCATCAGGAGCCGTAGGCATAACCCTTTTTAGGTCACACCAAGACAGTGCTATTTAAAAAATAATTTCTTTGTTTTTCCTTTCCTCTTTGAGGCCATTACAACATAAAACATGGATCTTTTTTTTTCTCATTGACCCTAAATGTAATGTTTTACAGATCTCTACAGACCTCATTCAGACCTCATTTGTTCAAAACTTTTTAAAAACAGGTTAGAGACTCATTCTGTTCGTGTACAAAATGAAAAAAATGAAACTCAGCTTCAAAAATGTCTCCAGCAGGAATCTCTTATGTCAGCAGTGATTTGTGTTATTCTCCATTTATACACTAACACAACCTGTATCTATAGCAACCATAACACAACCTGTATCTATAGCAACCATAGAACAACCTTTATCTATAGCAACAATAGAACCTGTATCTATAGCAACCATAGAACAACCTTTATCTATAGCAACCATAACACAACCTGTGTCTATAGCAATCATAGAACGACCTGTATCTATAGCAACCGTAGAACAATCTGTATCTATAGCAACAATAGAACCTTTATCTATAGCAACAATAGAACCTGTATCTATAGCAACCATAGAACAACCTGTGTCTATAGCAATCATAGAACGACCTGTATCTATAGCAACCGTAGAACAATCTGTATCTATAGCAACCATAACACAATCTGGTGGTCTTTTTGTGCTTTACATACCTCATACAAATGGTAAAGATTGCCCAAATAGTTAAATGGATTAAATAGATTTTGTTTTTGACCAGATATCATGACATAAAGTTGCCTCTAACAAACAGTTGACCAGACCTACAAAGGGTTAAGGAAATATCCATCCATTTTTGGGGTAACTTTATTCTTACATGTTTTAAATATCAGGGGATCTCCTGGAGTTTGTAGGGTGTTGGATGTACAGTACAGTTTGTACAGCACACATTGGATTGTTAGAAGCTGAAAATACGTCTTTTGTAGGATTTACTCGACAGGATAAATGGCAAGATGCATCAGAGAAGCAAAACAGTCACAGTTCAGGTTTGGAGCAGTATGATATGTAGATCCTAAATCCTGTACTTTAAATTTGAGACTGCTTTTCAAACCAAAAAGAAAACACTGACACATGAAAGCCAAATTTGGTTGAAACGTGGAGCAGTAATACTGTATGAACTGTAAACTCCTGGTGAACTCCAGCTAAGTTGTGGCTCTGCACTAAAATATGGAAAAACTGGATTATAATACAATACCCTCTCCATTGTGACACACTACACTATTTTATTTGAGTTTTAAAAATCAAACACAATTTCAATTATTGAGATGAAATCAAACTTAATCAGAAGAAAAAATTGGAGAATATTTTTAACTCCACACACGCTGCATGATTCGATATCCCAGTTGTCAAAACCAGCTGGCCCAGAATGTGACAAACTCAGTCCAACGTTTCAGTCGTTTTAGTGCCATCAGAATCAGTCAAACATTCACTGCACTTTAAGTCTGCCCCTTACATTACCATGGATGTAGGACAGATGCAGGTAGGGTAAAGAGTGTAGGGTTCAGATGTCAGATACAGGATAAAAGATTAGAGTAGTGTTGGGAAATGAAAGTATGTAGAGCTTTAGGAGATGTACTCACAGTCGAGACAGCGCTTCATTCTTCTGAAAGAGCAGTTCTGAAAGTTGGCTGAGGCGGTTCTTGTTGAGGCGACTGGACACACGTACAAAAACATTTATGCAGAATTTTTAAAAACTTGCATGTTATGTTGCATACAACTTCTATGTTTAAATACAGTGTATGTGTACTGTGGATATGTGTGAGGTGTGTGCTCTTACAGTCTCTCCAGCTCCTTCAGCTCATCAAAAGCTCCCCTCTCCACGTTACTGATCTGGTTCTCCATCAGATGACTGTAATACACAATGATTAACAGAGATTAGACAAACAGATTCACAATGTTTCAGTCCGTCTTAAAAGAACGGTCAGAAGCACAAATTAACATAAAAGCTGCTATTCTTGCTGTAATCATTCCTCCTGTTCATACTGACCATTAGAAGACCCCTTCATAATGCACAGACAAACTCCACGGACCAAGTTGATCTGAAGCTAATATGAAGCCCGAATCATCCAAATGAGTCAAATCAAGTAGATATCTTTGTCTTTTTAGTGCCAAAGTCCCTCTTTTTGTAACTATACTTCCACCACTGTTCAACAGGGAAACACAAAGAGGGAATTTGATGCTACAGATATTAAGGTATGTGTATGGGGCCATTTTTTCATGGTTGACTAATTGGTGGGTATAACAGACGACTGATCGAATATTCACTGCATGCCAACATTCACAGGGGCAAAATAGATAATGCATCAAAAATAACTTTTAATATTCATAAACAAAAAGCTTTAACTGCACAAACGTATGTTAATTTAAATGATAATCAGCCTTCATGTCATTAACACATTAATTAAAACAAAACAAAAATCGTACAGTTATAGCCTACAGATCCCTAAAAATATAACAGCGCTGATTTTTTTCTCCTCGTCATAAACAACGTTGAGCACCTTTACAATCATGTTAGCAATTAGAGACTTAATGTTTGTTTTCTCTCTGAGACTTTTGTTAAACTTTCGAGGAGCCGTTATAAACGTTGACGTACTAGCTTGGTGATAAGCGTCAGGTCCGTCTCCCTTAGTAACCGTCACAGCAGACAGCAGCTTTTTGTCCGTGTAAAACCACGATAGCTCAACTCTGCTCCACATATTTCACACCTGACATCTTTCTGTAAGTTTTTCCACACTGGACTTTTGTGTGGCTTCATCTGCATCATGTTCCCTCCAGTCAGCTAGCTAGCAGGCTAACTTACTACCGAGTCAAAGTAGCTGAGGGCAGCAGGAAAAATTCACTCTCTACTTCAAAATAAGGTGGAGGTGGTTTACAAAAACGTAGACACCCCCTAGTGGCTGAAAGTGAGAATTGCTCTGTAGTAGTTGTTAATGAACCCTTCATAGTAGACTGCACAGCTCAACTCTTGATTAAAGTTTGTCAATGAAAAAATAAAAAAACGACCATGGCATAAAGGTCAACTTTAGACCATGCGAGCGACTATTCAATTATTTGGTTTTAATGACACATCCCTATCAGATATCAACTTGACATGACTAACTAAGACTGCTGAAGCCTCATATAAGCTTCACGACTTTTAAATGTGTGTGAAATGACTGTCCTCCATCACTTCCATTAAAGGCACATTTGAAGGAGATCTTTTAATAGCCAGTATGAACAAGAGGAATGATTACAGTGAGTGGAAATCATTTTGTCAATAGCTCAGATACCCAGTAGGATGTTTCATAATGTAACTATTAGTTGTAAAAAGCTGTAATATAACTGTTTTCAGCACAAAAATGACAGCTAGCAGCTTTATTTGGATGATTTATTAATTTTTTGTAGACATCCAAACTATAATTTAAGAACATACTGATTATACTTACAAAAATATCTGTCTATTTTAGCTAAAAAACATTGCACCAAGTAAAAATGATATGAATCGTGACACATGCACACATAATAATTAAAATGAGGGTCTAAACAAACCAAATCAAAAGAAAAAAATTGCATCTTTCAAAGTCTAATGAATCAATTTGAAGACACAAAGCCTCAACACACTCTTCATCAACTTTTGCCATGATCTGTATATCTGATAAATAGACTCCAGACTTTGTAAAACGACTGAGGGTAGCACTCAATCCCCTCCTGACAGCGACGAGCCTCAGGCTCCCAGCGGGCCACTAATCTGTTCTGAGCAGGCCTCCAGAGATGTCATTAGTTCCTGGCATGTAATCCTTTTAACACCTCATGTCCATCACTGACACTCAGCACAGACGCGATCCTTGGGGTAACACAGGAAACCGCTGCTGGTCCAACCTCTCCCAGAGGGCACTGTGTTTCCAGGTTGAAAGGTCACATTTAAACCCCTCCCTGTTGTATATGTGACTGACACTGACACCCAATAAATACCTCTGGCTGGCTCGTGTGTCGGTGCTGAGCTAAAGCATCGTTCTTTGCCCTCTGGCTTTTGATGGCACCGCAGCTATGATTCCCACATTCCTACCGGAGTTAAAGCTACCAAAGACATGTGGGAAAGAATTTCTGCTAAATAAATACAATCTGCTGCCTTGTCAACAGAGCCTGACACCAGGGGGAGAAGGTTAGGGTTAAGTATTTTCTGGAAAGGTTTCAGTGTTTTAGTTTGAATTAAAAACAAATAAAATAATCTAATGGTTGGAAAACCAAAAGAAATTATGTGCCTCAGTTAAAAATGTTCTGAATAACAACCACATTTAAAACACAATCATGCCAACACTTACATAAAACTGGCATGAAGCTTGATGGATTATATACATGAACATTTTTATGATTGTAACAGTAAATATGACTCACAGGACTCGGAGGTGTTTGAGACCAGAGAAGTCGGTCTTGGTGATGACTGTCAAGTTATTCCCGTTCAGGTCGCTGAAAAACAAAAGTGACAACAGCAGGTCAGAGAACAGGAAGTGAACTGTGGACAGAAGTCAATATCAATACATGCAATCTGAGCCTCAGAGGTATAAAATAACATAGAACAGAGAGATGTTAATACTGATAAATGGACTGTATTCATATGGAGCTTTTTGATCACTCAAAGCGCTTTTACACTGCATGTCACATTCACGACAGGGGATACCACGCACATTCAATCAGTGTGTGCAATTTGGGGTTAAGTATCTTGCCCAAGGACACATCAACATCCAGACTGGAGGAGCCAGGAATCGAACCGCCAATTTTCCAATTGGAGGGCAACCACTCTACCTCCTGAGCCGCAGCCACCCCATAAGCTCTTGATGATAAGTACTGTATGCATATCAAAACACACACACACACAGTCTGGAGTTGCTCACATATAGTAGGTGGCATATGGAGATGGACGAAATGGAGAAAATCGAAGATCAAGATATTTTTGACCAAATACCTCGGCATTGATATTGGGACACCATTGTAGAAATGTCTATTGGTGCTGTCACAAAATCTTTATACAATGAGATTTTTGACAAATAATCAACAGTTATGTGGATAAAATGGCTAAGTAGGTAAAGGCAAACAATAGAACAGCCTGGTTATCACTTTACTGTAATAAAGCCTTTAAAACCAGGATAAAACAACACTTACGACATATCAGGATATTATGATATCCAAAATCTACGAAGATATGGAGCTACTTATCATGATATCGATATATAGCCCAACTCTAGTGGCATAGGTACAAAGAAGAAAGACACACCTATAACTTACTTTACAGAAATGTTTTTAGGTTACTACAAAAATGTTAAGTTAAGAACAGAAGATATTATATGGGAACCAAAAATCGCTTGTGCTAAATTTTGTGCCAATCCATGAAGTTGATGTTGGGATTTTTCACAAGATAAGTGAAATGTTTGACCTATGGCACTAGAGGTAAAGTCAGGGGGTAAGAAAAGTCATAAGGCTTCATCCTCCTTGGAACATGAATGTCTGTACAAAATTTCAAGGCAATCCATCCAATAGTGGCTGAGATATTTCAGTCTGGACCAAAGTGGTGAATCGACAGACTAACACCATCACACGGAGCTATCAAATAAAAGTAAAAACATCTCTGTACTGTCCAGCACATCGTTTCTGTTCTTTGAAGTTATTTTCACTCACAGCGAAGAACGTCATTTCGGTGCGAGTTCCCTTTGAGGACAAGCTGAATGTTTTTACTGTAAAAGCAGCTAACGTCAGCTCAGAGCTGCGAGAAAAATAAAGGAAACCGTTTCTGCCAGATATTAATTCAGACATACAGTACGAGACCCCTTCCAAGATAAAAACAGCTACTGTTTGTCAAAGGTCTCATGTTCCTCCTCGACTCACACTGATATGCTCTCTCCACTCGAGGTAGAAGCCTTAGAGAAGAGTTTCCAATCATTTTATATAGACACTGTAGGTAAAGTGTTGCCAGTGTGTGTGTTATGTGATATTGTACTTAGGAGGAGGGGGGGGGGGGGGCACACACTCTTTTCAACACAGTAACAGAGGCTGCTCTTGGAGGGAGGGGTTTAACCTATGACCTCATTGTCTGCTTTGATTGACAGCAGCGAAGACAGAGAGGGGATGATGTCACTCTTCCCACGAGGCTTTGTGGAAGGAGAGGTAAACTGAGCCGTGTGCACGTACCTGTATGTGTGTATATATGTGTGTAGATGTGTGTGTGTGTGTGTGGAGGGTGTCATGTTCCTGTACTACTGTAAAGGGTGGAGCAGAGTGTGACCTTGTCCTGTCCTGCCCCGTATAAAAGGAAAAGAGATAGAGAGACAGTGGATGTTGTGGTCTCTGTGTGTGTTTGTGTGTGTGTGTGTGTGTGAACCCGACTAATACTGGATTCTTGGGTTAGATGCCGATATTAGGGAGTAAACATTCCAATATCAGATATACAGAACATGTACATAAAAACAGTTTTTTTTACAATGATCCCTCAAATGTGGTTATTAAACACAGATGTGAATGGAGGGATGATATTTTACCGTTTAACGACACACTTTATTGTGTAAAATGACATCAGACTGAAACAGGAAACTTCACTGGAATTTAATAAACAACATATATGCCCATGAGGATATCTCTGATTGGCTGAATATCATCCAATAACATCAGTTGACCCATATATCCGTCAGCTTTAGAGTCCATCTCTTGAAAGAAAACTGAAAAACGCTCAAGCATTACATGAAGAATGGCTACCCTTCAAAAAAAGCTAAGGCTCATAAATTATGAGTATAGAAAAGCATCTGTGATAAGTGGGTCCTTGCATACTTGGCATGTACCTGGAAGATTACAAAGTGTATCCACTACACAGTGAACGAGAGCCAAGTACTTCCTGGCAGACAAGACAATGTCCTCCCTGAGAAAGTCATTTATACTGTCATTTGGCACAATATGCAGTAAACATAACCAAACATTTGATGAGGCCACTACATTGTTCATGTTGAAATGACGGCAGAAAAAGCAGCGCCTCTCTTGTTTTGTTTGTTTTTAAAGCTTTCTACTATAAATGTTTGTTCAGAGCTTGCTGCAGACGTGTGCACGATCCCCAACAAAAGTCGTTCTCTTGTCTTTTGCAGGAGTTGTTTATTGCTCTCTGACATTGTGGTGGGAGCTGCGGCTCCAGTGGTTTTATATCGCTCTCTTTATATTTTACATGCTGATATGCTCGTCTCTACCTCTTCTTTATAAACACGCTGGTCGTCTGGTGTTGTTTGACTGTCAGTATTTTTGAAAGGGCCATTGGGTCGCAGGTACGACAGACCAATGAGCGAATCATCAACAAGGAGGCACGTGCAGTTGTCACAGTCTTGTGAGTGCACACGAGTGTTTGTGTAGTCCCACAAAAAAAAGCATGCAACTAATATACAGTAGTATATAATATAACTTATATGGTTGGGTTGTCAGCAAATACCCAGACTCATTAAACTAACACTAAAATTGTAAAGAGTAGTAAAGAGTAGAGCTGGCCTGGGCAATATATTGAAATTATATCGATATCATGATATGAGACTAGATATCGTCTTAGATTTGGGATAACGTAATATCACAATATGTCATCAGAGTTGTCTTTACCTGGTTTTAAATGCTGCATTACAGTAAAATATATGATTTTCTGAACTTAACAGACTGTTCTATTATGTACCTTTTACCCACTTCGACAGTCATCTCTACAATATTGTTGCAATATCGATATCGAGTTATTTGGTCTAAAATATCGTGATATTTCATTTTGCCCATATCGCCCAGCCCTAGTAAAGAGCAGCAGAAAACGTAGGTTATAGGTAACGTCTACCCATTTGCACTGTCAGTAGCAGAATGCCGCTGTCACAACTGCAATTTCATTCAATGTCCTTTAATTTACATAGATAAGATGGTGGAAAGGTTGAAAGGTAAATCTAAGAAGATTCAATAAGAAATTTGAAAGGATTCAGATTTGATGAGTGGATTTGAATTTGATAAGCACCGTACCTGGGACACTATGGACGAGGCAAAATAAACACTTATAATATCAGTTTTCTAACATAGTTTCACATCATCTCTGAAGTCCTGCTAGACTCAGAGGGTAGAATGACATAACACTGGTTATTTAGACACACACACACACACACATGTAACTTCTCCTTTGTTCTCTACAGTGAAATTGTCAAAGTCATAATCTAGTGGAAAATTGTAGCTGTGTGTTTGTTGCGTGTCTCTTTGGCTCAAGCTGCTGCTGCTGCTCACCGTCCAATGAAAATAATTCACTTGTCCTGCACAATGTCACCCAAGAAGGCAGATTGTTGCACTAAAGTCAAAAATATTACGCTTAGGTGTGTAAAACATCCTTAAAATCTCATCTCATTGAACAAAAACATAAAAAATGTGAAGTTCCTGCAGTCTGAGGATGGAGGAGGTGGTGTTACTAAGGGAGTGAGGGAAAAGCAGAGGCACGGGATTGGCTGGGACTAAGGGAGGGAAGGATGGATGGAGACGGGTCGTGGCGGGGGGTCCACAATCACTCCCTGGATGTGTGTGAAATTACCCTGACAGTTAGACCGCACAAGCAAAACACACATCAGGAGGGAGGCAGATGAGAGTGAGCAATGACCTGCACATTAGCACACATGACGAGCGTGGACAAAGTGCAGTGGGGGGAAAAAGAAAAAAAAAAGAAAAGTCTGAAAATATGAGCTGCAAAGTGGGAAACGCTCATAAGCTGTGTAGTTGGGTAATGAGCAGGAGAAGGAAAGACACACGAGGGGGAAAGAGATGAAGACAGAGACACAAGCACGGCCCTGATGAGGCGTGGTTAATTGAGTTTTGTGCAGCATGGCGGGGTCAGGGGTCAGCCGAGCGACAGACTCCCCCTCGAGTGGCGACTCTGCCAAACAATAGCTCATTAAAGCAGAACGCGTCTCACTGACACACACACACACACACACACACACACTAACACACTAACACACACAATCACAGCCTCTATGGGCAGTGAGGCAGTTGATCCGCTCAGCTTCTTCTACACCGTTAGATCTGACATGGAAGGCGGGCAGGAGGATGGGTTTGGGGAGATGGGGGGTTGGTGGGGGGGGGCAGCTCGGTGAGATGATGAGATGATTGTGTGGAAAGAAAAGAAAGAAATTAAGTAAGAAAGAAAGACAGACAGACAGACAGACAGACAGAAAGACGACATACAGTAAACAGTCTAAATCTGTCTGGGTTGGTACAGAGAAGGATCGTCAGTATTATCAGATCCAGGTATGACTGACATCACAACTCTCTAACTAACTTCATATCAGTCTATTTGACAATTAATTCTTCCATATATAACGCTGTCCAAATACAGTTCCAAGGGATGTAATTAACCAGACGTGTTCAAACATGACAACATTGGAAAAAGGTGATGAGAACAAAGCTGGTTGTCATGTGGACACACCTCGGCTTCGTTCAACCTGAGACAGGGTCAAATAAAGTCGGAATAAAGTGAGCTAACACAACTTCTGGGAGGAGAAAGAAAGACTTGAGTATAATAATGTCACTAAAGAAAGAGACTAAAGATCAGGCGTATAAGATAAGAGACAACAGAAGCAGGGTTCAAAATTAACTTTTATGTCCATCAGTCAAATGTGTAATAATTAATGTTCAACTTCTACCAGATACTCAAAAGATTACCATTGAGGGTTTTTTTGGGTGGTGAGTGAAACAAATCTGCATTTACCAGCATCTGACTGGTGGCTGGTGCTAATTTTGAGCCCTAAACAGAAGTGATAAAAGTTTTGTTCAAATCTGTAATATGGCTTATTTTGACATTTGCAAGGTATGTTTAAGTTTACATTGTAATGAGCGCTCTGGTCTGTGTGTTACGTGTTTCTTTTTTTTCATATCTCTCTATTATGATTGAGTAGTTTCAGATCTGGGTTTCATTGGTAAGCCTAATGAAAATGGAAGGATGGACAGAATTGTAACGTACAGTAAAATAAAACAGGAAGTATTACACACAACACATATCGTAATCAATCCTCAACAGCTTCTATCCATATCCGTGTATTTTTAGAAAGCCTCTGAAACACAAACATGTAGAATGCAGCAGGATACAATTGAGCACACACACATGTGGCCAATCAATGCAAATGGCTAATGTTAATCTGCTGATCAATTCAGCATCTGTGCTAGATGCAGGGACCAGTGAGCTATGAAGATAATCATTAAAAAGGCACGCACATCCTAAAACCCAACAGGATCAGGCGCCGGATCAGAAAATACCCCGCGAGGCTGAAAAAGAGAGAAATCCGCACAGCAAATACTGTAGCTCCATGTTTACAGGACTTTTATTTTCTGCTGCGTGATGTTTGGAGCACAGAAACTCCTCAGGCTTAAATATTAAATACTTGCAGTTTATAAAACCAGGGGACGTAGTAGTAGATGCAAACAATACAGTATAACACTGTATTTTACATATTCAGAAGTCTTTCCAGTTATAAATGGGCTACATATAAATACATATACAAAAAGGAAATATAATACATGTACCCCCAATGATTTGTACTGCAATAAAAGGATTCAGATCTTTCTTTTTCCAACTCTGTGAGGTATGAAGACTTGCACACATATTAAAAATGAACAAAACCCTCTTTTCTCTTTTCCACGCAGCCACAGACAGACAGGCAGCACAGTAATACCCAGTTTCAGATGGTCTGAATAAACAGTGAGTGAAACCCAACACTTTTCTGCTCCAACACCTGTTTACTAAACAGAGTTGCAATCCATTCACATCTGAATCCTTCATCAAATCACGTTTCTTTGATCTGAGCTACGGTGGATTTGTTTTTTCAAGGTCCAAACTGCTGTGATTACACCAGAGCCAGCAGTAATAAACACACGCACCCCAGAAGCAGCTTGTTTTAACAGTCAGAGTTTCAAACGTTGAAAACAAAATCAGATCCCAGTTCTTGTAAGTTTAGCTCATTTCATCTGATGTTTACGCCAGTCCAAAACAAACCAAGAAAAGTGAAAATATGAGCTTTAGTTTACACTGTAGTTAATGTTTCTGAGAGCAAAACTGCTGTCAAATCAGCACCCAGCAACTTACAAAACACTATGTCACTGAGGCAAATCGGTCTACGTCACACTCAACCAGTCCCAGCTCCAGAAATTTCACACTAGTTCACTTGCATCAACCTGCTGATACAGTTTAATGCTTGAGCCACCTGCAAACAATGAGTGTATGTCCAATCATCTGACAATCTGCCCTTTTCTGAACAGTTTCAATGGACAACCCCTGAAATGATTCTGTGCACCAAATAGGCATGGGCCGGTATGAGATTCTGGCGGTATGATAACCATACCGCCAGCGATTACAGCTCTGAAATGTTCCTAAAAGGAAGAAAAATAAAGCTGCACCACCTGAGGGATTTCTGACCTTTCCACTTCCTGTCTTTGACCAGACTAAAAACGTCTCATACCTTAGGAACGGTGTGACAGAAAATGTGGCGGTTTCGGTTATCGTGACTTTTTCTTATCGCGGTATACCTTGAACACGGTTATCATCCCATGCCTACTTGCACCTCTAGTTCACTTGCATCAACCTGCTGATGCAGTTTAATGCTTGAGCCACCTGCAAACAATGAGTCTATGTCCAATCATCTGACAATCTGCCTTTTTCTGAACAGTTTCAATGGACAACTCCTGAGATGATTCTGTGTACCAAACCATCTCGTCTTTAGGTTTAGCTCATGATGGTGCTACATTAAAGGTTAAAATGTTCCTAAAAGGAAGAAAAATAAAGACAGACATGTTAATTTAACCTGAATCTGTAATGACAGTGTGAGGGGTCGTGATACTCTACGCTGCAGCTGCACCACCTGAGGGATTTTTGACCTTTCCACTTTCTGTCTTTGACCAGACAAAAATCAGCTCATACCTTAGGAACAATATGACAGAAAATGTGGCGATTTCGGTTATCGTGGCTTCTTCATATCGCGGTATACCTTGAACACGGTTATCATCCCATGCCTACTTGCACCTCTAGTTCACTTGCATCAACCTGCTGATACAGTTTAATGCTTGAGCCACCTGCAAACAATGAGTCTATGTCCAATCATCTGACAATCTGCCTTTTTCTGAACAGTTTCAATGGACAACTCCTGAGATGATTCTGTGTACCAAACCATCTCGTGTCTCAGGTTTAGCTCATGATGGTGCTACATTAAAGGTTAGGTCGGTTCTTATCATGTCTGTTTTCAATGCAATCCATTCAATAGTTGTAGAAACATTTCAGACAAAACCACAAATGTCAACCACATGATGGTGCAAAAGTCAGTCATCATCCTCTAGGAACATTATAAGAAAGAAACGCAGATGTAAAACTCATTGTCTATAAGTAACAACACTAACACGTCTGTTGCTTTGGTTACGTCAGTATGGGAGGCGCATGTTTGAAACTGCACATTGCAATTCTCTTGGAAAATGACTTATCCGTGAACCTAATCACATTTCAGGACCTTGGTTTCACTACTTCCACGTCAACCTGCATTAAAATAGTTGTGTTTGCTTCTCATCAAGCGACCCAAAGGAGGGAAATGAGTCAACATTTAAGTAAACTCTAAACATCTCAAATTAACGGCAAATGATTCACATCATTTAGAGGATTTCAGAGCCGTTCTGTGCAAAAAAAAACTGGGGTGGTTTGGTTCTTTGTTTGGTCATATGAGAGCAGAGCAATCAGTACAAGATGTTACTGAGCGTGAAGTTTCTCGAGACCTTTCCAACCAGCCCTGGAGTGCTTTACTTGGACCAAGATTTGACCATGACCAATATCCCACCCAGATATTTGGTACATGGACCTAAGAGTGGCAGCAAATGTTGCTTAGTACAAAATAATTTCCTAACCAGGCAGGATAATTACTGTTTTCGAGCAGTTTTTATTGATTAATGACAGCGTACCTAAATTCTATTGCGTGAGAAATATTACCAAGTTCCAACTAGACTGCATTGCAGATGTAAAAGCTGTTTTAGTTTTCCCTGTCACATCCATTTTTACTCTATCCATTTTTTTTTCACTTCACCATCCTTTTCCTTTTTCAGCTCTATCCCTTCTGTTCCTTCAAGTCTACCTCTCCAGTTCCCCCCGTCTGAACACTCTCATTCCCGTCTTTACCGTCTCCTTCCTTCTCCGATTCATTCCTCACATCCCCTCTTTCTCCCTAGATGCAGTGGAAGTGACTAATATTAGCGGCCGCACACACACACACACACACACACACACACACACACACACACACTCAGGTCTAATGACACTTCATTAGCAGCATCTTTCCCACTGAGGCACTGCAGGGGAAATGGTAAGATCATTATAAGAGACAGACAGAGAGAGAAAGAAAGACAATAGGAGAAGCTGAGGTGACAGTCATTGGTAATGAAACTGAGAAACGAGGGGTGTGTGTGTATGTGTGTGTGTGTGTGGTCTGTTCGGCCACTTTTAGGGTTTTAGACTCAAGACCCGTTAATTAGGGGGCGGCTTGTCCAATTTCGGACAAAAGCCATGACCCCAATTGGGATAAGGTTGATTTTTGGTTCAGTGGTTGAAGGTTAGGGTTACGGTAAGTCTATGTAACATCCTTAAAAATGAGTTTGGTCTGATGTGTGAGTGTTTGTGTGTCTCTGTGTGTATGATTTAACCCTCCTGTTGTCCTCAGGTCAATGAAGGACAGGAGGGAGGGATGAGGAAGGGAGGAAGGAAGGAAGGAAAGGAGTAAGGAGGGAGGGAGGAACAGAGCAAGGAAGGAAGGAAGGATATGATTAAAGAGGAAGGAAGGAAGGAAGGAGTAAGGAGGGAGGGAGGTAGGAAAAGAGGAAGGAAGTAAGGAGAGAAGGAAGGGAGGAAGGAAAGGAGGAAAGAAGTATGGAAGGAGGAGGGAGAAAAGAAAGAGGGAAGGAAGGAAGGAAGGAACAGTCAAAAAGAGATGGGGTCAATTTGACCCGGGAGGACGACAGGAGGGTTAAGGCTCTTTTAAGGACACAAAAGTCGTGTTCCCAATTGATAAAACTTTGATGTTTAGATCATTGGTTAAATTTGAGCAAGTAGTGGTGATGGTTAGGGTTAGAATAAGTCTCCAGTAAATTAATGTAAGTCTATGTAAATACCCCGTCAGAGTAGGGTTAGGGTTGTGTGTGTGTGTGTGTGTGTGTGTGTGTGTGTGTGTGTGTGTGTGTAAAGTACAGAGACAGGGAGGGAGTGAAGGACTGGAAGTGATTATAAGAACTAAAGAAAATAATTCAACTACTTTACAGCTGCCAATATCAAAGATTATTTTTCTTTGTATAGCCGTTGGAGTTGTTTTTTGTAGTACAGTAATATAAAGTCTGCACCAGTTTTTAAAGGGCCAGTTCATTCAAATCATAGAAAGTATATATTCCTGATTACATCTGCTGGTATCTGGATAGATGAATAGTTTTGTTTTAGGATTTAAAGATGTTTAACCTTCGTGTCGTCCTCCCGGGTAAAATTGACCCCCATCTGTTTTGACTGTTCCTTCTTTCCTTCCTTACTTCCTCTTTTCCTTTCTCCCTCCATCCTCCTTTCTTCCGTCTTCCCTCCCTCCGTCCTACCTTCCTTCCTCCCTTCCATCTGTCCTTCCTCCCTCCTTCTCTCTTTCTTTCCTTCCTTCCTTCCTCCCTCCTTCCTTCCTTCCACCCTACCTCTTTTCCTTTCTCCCTCCCTCCTTCCTTCTTTCTTTCCATCTGTCCTTCCTCCCTCCTTCTCTTTTTCTTTCCTTCCCTCCTTCCTCTTTTCCTTTCTCCCTCCTTCCTTCCTTCCTTCCTTCCTCCCTCCTTCCTTCTTTCCTTCCCTCCTTTTCTAGCTTCCTTCCTTCTTCCTTCCTCTCTTCCATCCTTCCTCCCTCTCTTCCTTCCTCCCTCCTTCTCTCTTTCTTTCCTTCCCCCCTCCCTCCCTTCCTTCCTTCCTGCCTCCCTCCCTCCTTCTTTCCTTCCTCCCTACCTCTTTTCCTTTCTCCCTCCCTCCTTCCTTCTTTCCTTCCCTCCTTTTTTTCTTTCCTTCCTCCCTTCCTTCCTCCCTCCTTTCCTTCTGACCCCCGAGGACAACAGGAGGGTTAAATGTGGGATTAATTTTGGCTTTTAATTTTTAAAAAATGCAAAAAAGTAGAAGGCTGAATTGTAAACCATCCAACAATAAATGTAAAAAAAAAAATCACAGCTTTGGCATTTTGCAATTCTTAGTCCTTCTTTGCGATTCTCAGATTTTCTTTGCACTTCATCATCTTTACAGTAGCTGGAGAAACGTTGGGATGACAGGGTTTCTTTGTGGTGAGCTCCTGCTGTTCAACCATTGGTCTGATTAACTGCCAGTCACTTCCTGCCAGAGACTTTGGGAAGTGACCACAGAAACCTGACGCTGTTTTCAGACTGTAGCCCTTCATACAAGTAGACATTAAAAAGATTTCCTCTGTCAGTTTTCATCTCTTACCTACATCTAATAGTATCTTATAGCATTCAAAGTTACTGGCGTTTCCTGTGAGCGTCCATGTAGTGGTCGATGGTTTTAAGTCATCAGCAGTGAAGTTTCATAAATGGGTGATCAAAACCAACATAGGAAATAATCGTTATTTCAACATTTAGCGAGTATTGCTCTGGGAATGACAGCAGTAGGATCTGGGCTCTGTGGTTACTTCTCAAAGTGCGTGGCAGAATATGAGCAGTGAAGCCGCACCACAAACCACAACCATTTAATATTTAAAGCTGCAGTTGGTAACTTTGAGGAGAGAGAGGACTTAGCATCAAATTTGAAGAAGTACAACTGTCAGATCCCTCCCCCTCCCTCTCCGCTGCACTCCTGCCCTGCCTCCAAAGTCCCTCCCCCAGAGGAGGCTGACGTGTGTGCGGCGGCACGCAACCACGTGCACGTCGGTAATACATGAACTACACTCCACACAGCTAGATATAAAACGCTTTACAGTGACTTTCACATGGCTATACCTTACCTAGAAACTCGAAGGTATGAGCTTGACTGAGCTGAGGAGGAAGGGGGAGGGGCCTGTGAGGAGGAAGGGGGAGGGGCCTGTGAGGAGGAAGGGGGAGGGGCCTGTGTGTGTGAGCAGTGATTGACAGCTGTCAGACACTCCATCAGACACAATCCTGGCTCTGATTGGGTCTTTTTGTCCAGTCGCGGTGGATTCTGGCAATTTGGAGTAGGAGCAGTAGGCGGGGCTAAATGAGCCTGTTTTTTTTTTACAGATTACTAGTTTCATGTAATGCTGTCTTCTTTACATAGTGACAGTCTTAGCAAATATGACAAAAAGTTACTTTTATAAGACTTACCAACTGCAGCTTTAAGCAGATCTGAGATTTGCAAAGAAAAACAGAGAATTGCAAAACTAAAAAAAACTAAAAAACAACTAAAATGCCATCCAAAGGATAGGAAACACAATCATACTGAAGCCTTCTTTATATTGAATGTTGTATATTGGTTTGGATACTGACACCTCTTCATTAAAATAGACAGAGCTGTGGATGGACTTTCATTTGCGGTGCTTTCAACACTTCAGAAACTCAATTTGAAAAACTCAACAGCAGCACGTCTTTGAAGAAACAGTGTCCAGATTACTCAGGATAATCCGCAGAACTCGCCGTGGATCATTTCCAAGTTCCCCGATGAAAAAAAAACGCTCACAGTGAAGTCTGTGGATTGTCCTCCGTAACCCGGAGACGTGTTAGTGTTGAGTTTTTCAAAAGGGTGAAGTCTTTGTCATTGTGAAGCGGGCAAAACCTCCTCTTGACAATATACTGATTAAATAAAGATGTTTGGAAGCGCAGAGTTTTTATTTATGGAATTCGAAGGACAATTAAAAATGCAATTGAGCTGAACGCAATCTAAAGAAAACAGTCATTTGTATTAATCACAGTGTGGAAACTTACCTTCTAATGAGCTACAAAAAAAATGAGGTGTCCACAAGCCAAAAACAACATTTTAGGGTTAAGGATTTATAATTTCTGCTAATTACTGCAAGTCGATGCAACGGCCTCCTAAAGTCAAAATAACAAAAACAAATTAAAGTTTGTGTGTTAATTATTAAAGTGTGTATTTTTACATGTGGCACACGTACTTTTCCACTTTCTACCAGCTGTAAAAGCAAAACTCCAAAACACAATATCTGTATATAAATGCTAAAACATATATAGACGATGCACGCACACATACAAAGAACATATGAACAGGTGAAAGAACTCTTGGTGTATTTCTCAGTGATTCATGCCCAGTTTCTATAACGATGCATTTACAGTCATAATTGACACAAACACAGTCTGAGGGTTTTTTTTTTTATAATCTGCAGTGGACGACCGCTGTAGGTACGCAGCTCTGAGTCACACGGGTCAAGTCGTATGTGCTCTCTCCCTCTCTCTCTCTCTGTCTCTCTCTCTCTCTCTTTCTGTCTCTCTCTCTCTTACTCTCTGTTTCTCTCTCCCTCTTTCTGTCTTTCTCTCTCTCTGTCTCTCTCTCTCTCTGTCTCTCTCTCTTTTACTCTCTCTCTCTCTCTTATTCTCTCTCACATTCTCCCTCTCTCTTTCTGTCTCTTTCTCTCTCTCCCTCTCTCTCTCTTTCTGTCTCTCCCTCTCTCTCTTACTCCCTCTCTCTCTCTCTCTCTCTCTCTTTCTCCCTCTTACTCTCTCTCTCTTACTCTCTCTCTGTCTCTCTCTTTCTCTCTCTCTCTCTCTCCCTCTCCCTTCACAAATGCACAGATAAAACATTTGAGTGTGACACAGACCTCGACCTGCTCTTTCTCACACTCTTTCCTGAACGTGCAAACACACGCTGACATTCGGGTTTGTTTAAAGATTCCCTCTCACTGATTTCATGTTGGGCTCATTTATGGTCAGAACCTCAAGCTGCCACGGTTGGAAAATCAGTGATACCTGTGGCACAGTTTTTTTTAAGCCCCATAACCCTTAAACAGGCAAGAGTATCCTAGTTATCTCATGTGCACCTAAAGTAAAACATTTCCACAAATCTACTTTTAAAATATTTTGTATATTTTGGATTTTTATGAGTCGTATCTTCTCCACAATACATTGTCCCTATTAAGGTATAAAAATGGACATAATGGTAAAAACAACTGAATGCTTTATTTGATCAAGAGAAGTGATACAGTCTCTGCTCATTAATATCTAAATACTAGTTTTATAATTTATATCAAAGTATAAACCTACCAACCACAAACTTCAATTCTACCAATCTAGTCGTCCCAATTCAAGGCACAGACAATTAAATAACCAACTTAACCAATCGTGCTCCGAAAAAGGTGTTAAAGAGTCTCCTGGTGCACGCTGCCCTGTTTAAGGGTTAAGAGCACAATGAGCATTACTGTATTGGTATGCAGGGTTATGGATGCTATCTACAAAAAGACAGGAGACGGGTCCGCCATAAGTGTCCCCAAGATAAAACAAGGGGGATCATGAGATCAACAGGACAGAAAAAAATGGATACGGAAAACTCCATTTGTTTTCCTACAATTTTGCTGCTTCTTTTAAAGGTTTAACATGTTGAAAACAATGGCGGTGAACCCTGCTATTATGTGTTTTATTTACATTTTAATTAAAGTTTAAACATCCCAAATTATACCAATAACAAACTAGGCTGAAAATCGGATGTTTTTTTTACTAGGTCAGTTATTATACAGGAGATAATTGTGGCTTGAAAGTGCTATTTGTAGTGTAAACAGTAAAGTAGTAGTTTAACTTTTCCTTTAACTTAGTTTAAAGTACTATTGCGACTTTATCCATTTTCCTTTATATTTTATTACTACCCCTTCCCTTGTCACAAGACGACCCTCCTTTAATGTAAACTGCAGTAAAGAGTTTCATCTTGGAGCAACAAACAGTACGTCTTTTCGGTGAGCAGAGCCATAAAATCCGGGGGTGAAAATCCAAATAAGGTCTGAATCAAAAGACAGGAAGAGTTCTCTCGTACCTGCTCATTTCTCTATTCCCCCAACTTTCTTCTCTATCTATCGCTCTCCCTCGGCTTTCTTTCTTTCACACATACGTTTTCCTCTTTTCTCTGCTCAAATAACCGTGCTCATCAGGGCCCAATGGGGTATCCATTTTTCAGTGTTGCCATGACGATCCAACGAGGAGGGGGGTGTTTAGCTTGACTGGTGCAGTCACCTTGATAAATGACCCTCTTATTGTCGGCTGTCTCCCAGGGAATACTGTACACACACTTTGTCTTTCTCTCTCTCTGTGTGTGCCTCTCTTTCTCTTTCACACACACACACACACAGCTGTCTCCCCCAGTGGCTCGCTGTCCAGCTGACATACGCACACACACACACACACACACACACTCACTCAGATCACTTTACATGTTAATTGGACGACAAGCCCTTTAACAAATAGCCGTTTAATGAGTCGCTCCTCTTCACTGCAAGGGTCCGAGTCCGTGTCTACAAGACGGTCGACTGGCGGAGCTCTGGGAGGAGGAAACTATTTCAAAAAAGGTGAAAAGGTCGCGCTGGCTGGTGTTTACATGCACATAGTGACCGGTCATTGGGGGTCCTCTGGTGTAGCGCTTGTTTTCTTTTAAAGGGTCAGTTCACACCAATCACACCACCCACTTTGACCCTTTGGCGGTATCTAGTCATGCATGTTGAGGTTTTGAGATCGATGTCGAGATCTTTCTGTTATGATGCCAATATGGAGTAAATGATAGGTGGCTGGGCAATTAATCGAAAAATAATCGAAACCGACATTTAGAAACTCTAATCGACTTAATCTTGCTCATGTCAATTAACCGTGGTGTTCACTGTTGCCATGACAGCAAAGGTTGCATATCTTTAAAAGGAATTAGAAAACTTGTCTCCAGTGGTCATTTTAACCCAAACCATGATCTTTACATAGTTCTAATCAAGTAAACTAGACTTTAACCCTCCTGTTGTCCTCGAGTCAAGGAAGGAAGGAAGGAAGGGAAGGAGGGAGGAAGGAAGGAAGGAGGGTTGGAAAGAAGGGAGGAAAGGAAAGAAGGGAGGAAGGAAGGAAGAAAGAAAGAAGGAAAGGAGGGAGGAAGGAAGAAAGGAGGGTGGGAAGGAAGCGAGGAAGGGAAAGAATTGAGGAAGGAAAGGAAGAAGGAAGGAAGGAAGGAAAGAAGGACAGAGGAAAGAAGGAAGGTAGGAAGGACATAAGGAAGGAAGGAAAGACGGAACAGTCAAAACAGACAGGGGTCAATTTGACGCGGTAGAACGACATGAAGGTTAAAACATCTTTATTTTCTCTCCCTAAAGATCCTCATGTGTGAGGGCAGCAGTGGAAAATACTAAACTAAAGAAACTGTGAAAACACATCATAGTTCATCAAGGGTGGAGATAATCGTTCATTCATCGTAATCCAGGTTAAAAGTTCAATTAATCATGATTTAGATTTTTGCCACAATCGCCCAGCCTTAGTTGTAGTCTTCAGACCACACAGAGCACTTTTACACTAATCACATTCACACCACTGGCAAAAGGACAATTCAAAATGTGGACTAGAAGAACTGGGAATCAAACCGCCAATCTTTCGATACCACTCTCCGTCCTGATCCATAATAGAGTAGAATTTTAATTAATTTCATTTTAATTATCGTCAAAGCTCTGAGAACAAAGCAGCAAATAGTTTTTCCAAACCCAGCGTTACCCTGGATAAATGACAAACCTGATTTTTAAAAGTTTACACTGGAACTACTTTCTACAGAAGAAATCGTCCCTGTGGAGACTTTTGGCAGCGGACTGTCCTAATCAACCATAAAAACAGCCGGTAAGATTTATTGCCCTTTAGTTTTTTAAATGCTTTGAGGGAAGAATGATCCATTGCCCCTTTGCAGTGAGAAGATACCACAGGTGGAGAGTCTTAATCTTCCTCTCTGCTCGGCCACAACTTGCAATTTTTATGCTCACGCCGTACGAATCAATTGACCGGCCGTGACCGTTTTGTCCGGTGATAATTCCAGTAAAGTCTTCAGCAGCTTCACTTTTGTGCACTTCTACTCCAAATGGAAAGAAAGGTGGAAAAATAAAAGAAATATGGAGAGCCGCAGATGTCTAGAAGATGCAGACGAAACGATCCGTCTTTCCTGCTGTAAAAGTTTCAGTTTTAAGCCACAGCACGTAAAATACTACTTAAGTAATATTTATATATTTATATGACAAGCCCACTGAAGTTTAAAACACATATTTTGACAACGTAACGCCGCAAATCATCGGAACCGTGAAACTGCTCACACTGCAGGAAGTTGCTAAATATTTTTTCTGACGTGCCAGAAATCCAACCAATCATCTACGTCAAAGTCAAACAACATAAATTCATCAGTTAGCCCAAACTCTTACAGTATCTGCCCTGCGAAAGACTTATGTTGAGTATTATGTTCAGTTTCTCCACCCTGTCAATTACCGTTACCGTGTCGACCAAGAAACCTTCAGCTGAGGAACATTTACCATCAAAAAAAAAAAAAAGAAAAGAAAAAAAGACGAATAGGCAAGTGGTTCTGCAGCCTCAGAGTTTTTTCCAGGCCATTTCTCTTTGACCGGGAGCCCAAGCCCTCATCCCTGATCATAAAGCTATCAGCCTCAGAGGGGAAAACATCCTCCACGCTACAGTAAACCAGAGAGCAGGACGGATAATGTATCTCTGCTTGGCACCCCCTGACAATCATCAATTATTCACACACAGACACTCTAGGACCTGAAATAAACACACACACACTCACAATGTACAATCACATACGTGTTCTTCCTGCGCCGGTGGCTCCATACCTCGCTATAGTACGATATATTCACTCAGAGAGGGGCAGAAACAAATATAGGGCTTCCCTATTTATATATACTCAGTGGAAAGTCAATACATTTCAGGATTTCTTCTTTATAGATCTTTAATTAAGGGATAATCTCCTCAACAAGATTTCAAAGATATCTGTGAGGTGTCCTGTTTCTTATTATGATTTATTTAATAAGGACAGGTACGATAGGTAACCCCTAATCCTAACCCTAACTGTCCGATACAAGTATCACAGTGTTTGAAGTAGGGTTGGATATCGGTTCTTGATGCCTTTTAAGGTATCTACCGAAATAAATCGATATCAAGTAGTATCGAAACGTCTCCCGTCAAACGATACCTGCAATCGATTCTCAATGCAAAGTCAATACATTTCAGGACTTCTTCTTTATAGATTTCTGTTAGATTAGATTAGCTTTAATTAAGGGATAATCTCCTCAACAAGATTTCAAGATATCTGTGAGGTGTCCTGTTACATTATTATGATTTATTTAATAAGGACAGGTACGATATAAGGGCTGAAACAACTGTCCGAAGCAAGTATCACAGTGTTTGAAGTAGGGTTGGGTATCGGTGCTTGATGCCTTTTAAGGTATCGACCGAAATAAATCGATACCAAGGAGTATCGAAACGTCTCCCGTCAAACGATACATGCAATCGATTCATTTTTGCACCCTGAGCTGGAAAATATGACTATTCGTAACGGACTTGCTGACAGCCAATCAACGCCAACGCTGTGGTGGAGAAGTCACACTTTAATGCTTCTGTTCACATGATGGGTATCGAATTAAGTACTAAATTGGTATCTGTGTCACTTTAAGGACACTTAGATTGGTAGTTGTTGGTCATCATTTTCTAAACGATACCCAACCCTAGCCTGAAGTGAAGGCGGTAAACCAAATAAAGCTGTATAGTAAACGCAATACAGCACATCATATAAAAAGAAGATAAGCAAAGTAAAAACATGATACACGGTCCAATAAAATACACATAAAACTAGACATGAGTACAGGTTTGTTGCTCTATTAAAAGCGATGAAATGTGCAGAACATTTTTTGCTTCTTTCACAGAGGAAGTTGTGTGAGGAAAAGATGTTTTGCTTCCTTCATTTTGTGCAGAAAAAGTACGGAAACCATCAACTGAGCTACAAGGTGGGTTGGAATTGAAGAAAAAAACAAACAGTTGTAATATGTGGTGGTGAAGTCACAGCATTAGTATCTGTATCGCTTTAAGGATACTTGGATTGGTTAGCGGTGTCGTCATTTTCTAAACGATACCCAACCCTAAAGGCTGAAGTGAACCAAATAAAGCTGTATAGTAAATGCAATACGGTCCAATAAAGTACACATAAAACTAGACATGAGTGCAGGTTTGTTGCTGGATTAAAAGCGATGAAGTGTGCAGAAAAAATGTTAAGACATTTTCAAGTTTTTACTTCTTTCACAGAGAAAAAGATGTTTTGCTTCCTTCGTTTTGTGCAGAAAAAGTATGGAAACCATCAACTGAGCTACAAGGTGGAACTACTGTTGTAATATGTAGATTATGCTACTTCATGTGTTAATATGATCCAACTGCTGGTCCTGTTATAGGAGATGGTAACCCTAACCCTAACCCCTAACCCTACATGTGTGATTCCTCAAAGTTTAATCAAAAATAGATCAATAAGGCAGCAAGTATAACCTTTAAAAGTATGAAATGTTGACTTATCTACAGCAGCATCAGTCATTTCCTCTACATCACAAGACTATTAGATCTGCAGGAAGTCTTGTTTTTATATTCAGACAACTTTATAAAAGCTGGACGAGAGTTTTTTCTGAGTCAGATAAACTGTAGAAAATGTTTCAGTGATGATTTGAAACGGCCGATCACATCTACAGCAGCTTCAGTATGAATTAAACAGGTTGTGTATTGGGGTTGTGTGGGTGATGTTTGCTGCATCAAAAGAAGCACATCCTCTCTTGTGCAGATATACAGCGTGTGTAACTTGAAACAGGATACAATAGAAAACAACAATGCAATAAGAAAAGAGCAGAGGGAAAGAAGAAGAAGAAGAAGAAGAAGATCCACTTGCACTTGGCTTTTTTTTCTTTTTCTCTTTCTCTAACTGGCGATGAGGGATTTGTACCGAATATGAGATGACGTGAATTATTAAAAGATGAAAAGATGAAGATTCGAAATAACTTAGAGAAATATTTAAGACGTGATTGCTGATGCGTGATTTGGGAGAAATTACAGCAATGGGCTTCGATGCCGCAGAGCAGCACTCGGAGTCAAGTGGAGAGTAAAAGTGTGTGTGTGTGTGTGTGTGTGTGTGTGTGTTATGAAGTTAAACAGTCTACTTGCAGAGAGCAGGAACGAGTACGAGAGCAGAGACGCACCAATGAGTCAGGGAATGACACACAGATACAGTACTATCAAATAACTGCTCACATTCAACACATAGGAACTCTCAACTCCTTCTTCTCTTTCTGTTTTACACACATCCATCTCTCTCTATACAGACTAATACATTTACATGCATGTTTTTTATCATACTTGTGAGGACCGTTACACTTCATACTGATCTATAAACCTAACCTAAACCTGTGTTGCCTCTAGAAAGAAGCAGCATTACACTGTCAGGTTGAAGGATTCCCCTCATCCCTACTGTCTGACTGCTGAGCATTCGGTCCTCGCAAGTATACACAACACACCAACATACACACACACACACGTGGGCAGTGTATGATTACTCACAGCCTCTCAGTCCCTCTGGGGATGTTTTTGGGTACAGAGTGGATCCCGAGGCCATGGCAGTCCACTGTGCTCCCCAGGCAGCTGCAGGAAGCCGGGCACGCCTCCGCACCTCCTCGTCCAGCCAGCAGCATCAGGAGACCCAACGCCACCATCGCCTGCAGCCCAAACCGGGGCGCCCGACCCGGGGCCGCCCCTGCCACCACCGCCGCCATCCCAAAGCCTCTAGGCTCATCTCTGTTCCTACTTTTCCCAGCAGGCATCCTGCTCTCCTGCGGCGCTCCACGACACTGCAGAAACCGGCCGACGGATCCCTTTCCTTTCACTTCCTTCACTTCTCCCCGGTGTGACTGACCACCAGCAGCAGCAGCAGCAGCACCTCCTCCTCCGCCTCCAAAAGTGGACAAAAATGCTTGAAGTGCAGTGTGTAAAATGCTTGGAGAGGCTGAGAGAAACAGAAGCACAGCCAGGTGAAGTTCAGCACGGACTGAACGGCTGCCACTTGATCCCAGAGTGGCCTTTCAAAAGAGAGAGAAAGAAAGAGAGAGGGGGGGAAAAAGACAAGTATATCCTCTTCTTCTTCTTCTTGTCCCTGGCTTTAATGCTCCCTCCTAGTGGCTTTCCTTCTTCTACTCTCCTGTGTGAGTGTGTGTGTGTGTGTGTGAGTGTGTGTGTCTCTCTCTCTCTCTCTCGTGCAGCCGTACAGTGTGCTCGCCTCTCCCCTCCACTTTTCATTGAGTCATTGTGCACTGAACAGTGAGCCACTAGAAAAAAAAAAAAAAAAGAAAGGGGGGGACTCCCTCACTCCCTCTATCTCACACACACACAGAGCAATCATCCATCAAAAGCTTTTACAAATAACAGCAGCAAGACTCCTCCCACACACACACACACACACACACCCACCTCCTACCCCCAAATCACACACATACATGTACACACACACACACACACACACACACACACACACAGAGCAGCACCCGGAGTGAACTCACATCTATTCAGTGACAGCAGTAGTTGGAGCCGCCACCTCCAGTGACGGCAGCCTTTTTCGCTCCCCTCTCTGTCTATCTCTCTCGCCCACATGCGCTCTCCTCCCCTGGGGAAGAAAAGAGCCCGAGGCTGCATGGACATGATGAGAGGAGAGAGAGAAAGAAAGAGAGAAAGAAAGAGAGAGAGAGAGAGGAAATCGTGATTACTCTGAAGCATCCGACCGGGAAGCTCTAGAGAAAATCTGAGGACAGAGAGACGACAGAGAGAAAACAGTTTGTTGAAGAAGAAGAAATTAGTAAATGTGGAATAAAAAGAAGGAAAGAAAGAAAGAAAGAAAGAAAGAAAGAGAGGGAGTTCTGATGCGACTTAAATGTGTGATAATAATATGTTGCCAAGCAGTCAGTGCCAAGCCAGCACACCGGGCTGCAGCGAGTTGATTTGAGGGTTTCTTATGAGACTGGCATAACTGGAATGCCATAAGCTGCCACAGAGCTTACTCAGGAGTCTATTATGAATTCACTGGCAAGGCTTTGAAATTCAAATGGAGCCTGGCTGAGTTTCTTCTCTTTTTTTTTCTTTTTTTATCTCCACAGAAACGCTGGCTTCAGCTTTTGAGATTTGCCATATTACCACCGAAATAGAGAAGAGAGGGGAAAATTGTGAATCATCAGGGATTCAGCAGCGGCGGCAGTGATGATGGAAGTAAAAAAAAAAGAAGGCATTGACACTGAAATCTTGTAATGAATGGTTTGGGTTTGTTTTTAATTTAATCAATTAAAGCTTTAAGTATTTTTAATTGTCCAACAATCCCAAAGCTACATGGTGATGTCTTTAAACTGCTTATCGTCAAAAATCAAGAGATCCCATTTATAACGATGCCAAACAGCCATTTCTGCTTAATAAACTATTTAAAAGAGTATGAATATCTTTTGCTAAGCAGCTGTAACCAACTGATCAGCACTACAAACACTGTTTTTGTGCTGTTTTGTCTCAATTACAGAAGATGAGTGTGTTTAAAAGGAAGGAAAAGGCTAAATTACAGAGTTTCTGGTTGTTTAGATGCTTGTTTGCTTGAAGATCCTAAAATTTACAGACGTCCACATCCATCATTCCATCATCAGTGATTTGTATAACCCGTCTCCACGCGGCGATATGAGGAGTGTAATTACATTCTTCTTCTTCAGATAACAGATAAGATATTTGATTTAGTGGTTGTTTGCATTTCAACCAGCAGCAACCGGAGGGCCACTTCATACGGCTTCTTATTTACCAGCATACATGAGTGATTATTGCTGGCGGCCTCACTTTGTCTTCTCCCTGCAGACTCAGTATGACAGGTTAATTTAACCAGGCGCTCTTCAAAAGTGATGGAAAACAAATTGGCCACAGGCAGAGCCCGGCTGCTTCCTTTGTGCTGCTGAATTGAATGACTCATTCGGTGATAATCTGCAACAAAGGGAGGGACGAGATGTTGACATCTCCAGGGGGGAGGACCCCCCTATTTCTGGGGCCATAATAGCTTTCTGAGGCAGTGGTGGGTGGGGGGCTTCTTTTTTTTTTTTTACTGCAGACGCGTCTGAATTGATTTCTTTAAGGACAGAGCAGATGCTTTTGTCTCAAACGCGTCAATTCATAAAACCTTTTGATTTGACTAAAAAAGTCCGAACATCTATTATCATTTGACACCAAAACTTTTAATCCCACTAACAAGAGACGACTATATAAATATATAAATTAACAATGACTGATGATGTTAACATATCATTTTGTCATTGTGATAAATTAAGTTTCCAAACGATAGGAAACAAGGTTGTTGTTGTCAGAACGTCACACGTCCGTCTGCTTTGAGCGCAGGTGGAAAAACAGCGATGTCATTACAATGTAAGACGGTGTTTGATGTTCCCGCACAGCAAAGTAATTTATTCATCCGACAAACATTTATTCGGCACTTCAAAAAAACATGCCATCAAAGAGGCGGCTTTGAAAATTAAGCTCTGGCGATTTCCGCCTCACATTTCCTCGCTCTGCTTGAAACCAAAAAAATAAAAAATAAACTACAAAATGGGATTCTGGCTCATTTTCGGCATCGTTTATGTTGCACTATCTTTGCCTACACCTTCTTTTTTTTGGCTTGAACACTTGAAGTAGAAGTCTAGCAATCCTTTAAACTGAAAGGGTTTCATTTCACTTCACCTGCTGGATCAGAAAAAAAACCCAAAATGACTCATGAGCAGAAATGAGCTGAAGGTCTGCAGTGTTCATCTCAGTCTAAAACAGAGGGGTGTCAAACTCATTTTCATTCAAGGGCCACATACAGCCAAATTTGATCTCATGTGGGCCGGATCATTAAAAAGATGGAAGGGAGGAAGGAAGGAAGGAAGGAAGGAAGGAAGGAAGGAAACAAGGATGGAACGAAGGGAAAAATGATAGGAAGGAATAAAAGGAGGGAAGGAAAGACAAAAGGAAGGAAGGAAGGAAGGATGGATGGATGGAACGAAGGGAAAAATGACAGGAAGGAATGAAAGGAGGGAAGGAAAGACAAAAGGAAGGAAGGAAGGAAGGAAGGAAAAGGGATTAGGGAGGAAAGGAAGAAAGGAAAAGAAGACAAGAAAGGAAGGAAGCACGGAAGGAAGGAAGGAAAAGAAGATGAAGGAAAGATGGAAGGAAGGAAGGAAGGAAAGGAGGGTGGGAGGAAGGAAGGAAGGAAGGAAAGGAAGAAAGGAAAAGAAAATTAAGGAAAGATGGAAGGAAGGAAGGAAACAAGGATGGAACGATGGGAAAAATGATAGGAAGGAATGAAAGGAGGGAAGGAAAGACAAAAGGAAGGAAGGAAGGAAGGATGAAAAGGGATTAGGAAGGAAAGGAAGAAAGGAAAAGAAGACAAGAAAGGAAGGAAGCACGGAAGGAAGGAAGGAAAGGAAGGAAAAGAAGATGAAGGAAAGATGGAAGGAAGGAAGGAAAGGAGGGTGGGAGGAAGGAAGAAAGGAAAAGAAAATTAAGGAAAGATGGAAGGAAGGAAGGAAACAAGGATGGAACGAAGGGAAAAATGATAGGAAGGAATGAAAGGAGGGAAGGAAAGACAAAAGGAAGGAAAAGAAGATGAAGGAAAGAAGGAAAGATGGAAGGAAGGACGGAAGCAAGGAAGGAAAGGAGGGTGGGAGGAAGGAAGGAAGGAAGGATGGAGGGAAGGAAGGAAGGACAGAAGGAAAGAAGTAAGAAAGGGAGGAAGGAAAGAAGGACAGATGACAGGAGGGAAAGTGGGCCGGATTGGACGCCTTGGCGGGCCGGTTCTGGCCCACGGGCCGCATGTTTGACACCCCTGATTTAGAGGTTGGTTTTATAAAAGGTATATGGAGAGTAGACGAGACCTGAATAAAAGCCTTTAAACTATTTCTATTGTAAGGACACAATCTGGTCCTAATTATCAGACACTATCACAGCAGTATAGTTTAATAGATCATCAGACTAAGAGATCCTGGAATCGTTCCTCTCTCTCTACAAAACGTCTTTTTATAGCAAATCTAAAAAAAAAAAAGGAGGTTGTGGAAGAAAACTGAATTTGACGAGCATCAAGTTCATTAACCCTCCTGTTGTCCTCGAGTCAAAGGAAGGGAGGAAGGGAGGAAGGATGGAACGGAGGTAGATGGAAGGAAGGGAGGAATGGAGGGAAGAAGGAAGGATGGGAGGGAAGAAGGAAGGGAAGAAGGAAGAATGAGAGGGAAGAAGGAAGTGAGGGAAGAAGGAAGGATGGAACGGAGGTAGAAGGAAGGGAGGGAAGAAGGAAGGATGAGAGGGAAGAAGGAAGCGAAGAAGGAAGGAAGGAAGGATGGATGAGAGGGAAGAAGGAAGGATGAGAGGGAAGAAGGAAGGGAAGAAGGAAGGATGGAACAGAGGAAGAATGAAGGAAAGGAGGGCAGGAGGAAGGAAGAGAGGAAGGGAAAAGAAAGAAGGAAGGAAAGTAGAAGGGAGGGAGGAAAGACGGAAGGAGGGAGGGAAGAAGGAAGGGAAAGAGGAAGGGAGGAAAGAAGGAAGGTAGGAGGGAGGGAGGATGAGAGGGAAGAAGGAAGGAAGGAAGGAACGGAGGAATAAGGGAGGAAGGTAGGAGGGAGGAAGGGAGGGAGGAAGGAAGAGAGGAAAGGAAAGGAAAGAAAGAAGGAAAGTAGCAGGGAGGGAGGAAAGAAGGAAAGAGGAAGGGAGGAAAGGAAGGAAGGAAGGAAGGACAGAGGAAACAAGGAAGGGAGGGAGGAAAGAAGGACAGAGGAAAGAAGGAAGGGAGGAAGGTAGGAGGGAGGGAAGAAAGAAGGAAGGAAGGAAGGAAGGAAGGAAGGAAGAGTCAAAACAGACGGGGTCAATTTGACCCAGGAGGACGACAGGAAGCTTAAACAGACCTCTCTTTACAGCAAAGGTTGTATCATCATAACTAATATTTAATTTGGAAATGAAATAACAGCACTTAGAAACTAACTACGACTCTTCAATAACATCAAGATGAACCGTCTCGATACATCTCTGACCAATAAACTCTGCCTGTGCTGCTCCGAGGATACTTCACTGGCTGAACCTGACCTCTGACCTCTGACCTTCCTGGAGAGAGATAAGACAGTTTCCTTACATCATCAATTAAGCATTATCATTATTATTATGATATATAGAAGCTGGAAAGAAGGACGGAAAGTAGGAGGGAGGGCGGAAAGATGGAAGGAGGGAGGGAGGGAGGAAGGGAAAGAGGAAGGGAGGAAAGAAGGACAGAGGAAAGAAGGAAGGGAGGAAGGTAGGAGGGAGGGAGGGAGGAAAGGAGGAAAGGAAGGAAAGAAGGACAGAGGAAAGAAGGAAGGTAGGACGGAGGGCGGAAAGATGGATGGAGGGAGGGAGGAAGGGAGGAAAGAAGGACAGAGGAAAGAAGGAAGGGGGGAAGGTAGGAGGGAGGGAGGGAGGAAGGGAAAGAGGAAGGGAGGAAAGAAGGACAGAGGAAAGAAGGAAGGGAGGAAGGTAGGAGGGAGGGAGGAAAGAAGGACAGAGGAAAGAAGGAAAGGAGGAAGGTAGGAGGGAGGGATGGAGGGAGGAAAGAAGGAAAGGAGGAAAGGAAGGACAGACGGAAGGAAGGAAGGAAGGAAGGAAGGAAAGGAAGGACAGAACCTTCCTGGAGAGAGATAAGAGAGTTTCCTTATAACATCTATTAAGCATTACAGCATTATTATTATTATTATCATATACAGAAGCTGGAACAGACTAAATGTCACTTTAAGTTATTTAAGCATCTATCTCTGAATATTGTTTTATTCCAAGCCATAAAAAAATTAATTTAGATTTAAATAAATGGCAAATGATGAACTATATATGTGTGTGTGTGTGTGTGTTCATGGACTGTAAAGATCATTTGGATGCTTGTGGTGTCAGATCATAGCAGCTGTACTCACACATCTCAGTTGACATCTATCGCCCTCTAGTGGACAAACACAAGCACTACACTGATCTCAAGGCTCCACTATAATCTATTACAGGGGTGTCAAACATGCGACCCGTGGGCCAGAACCGGCCCGCCAAGAGGCCCAATCCGGCCCAGTTTCCTCCCTCCCTGTCTTCTTTTCCATCCTTCCTTTCTTCCATCTTTCCATCCTTCCTTTCTTCCATCTTTCCATCATGTCGTCTTTTCCTTCCTTCCATCTGTCTTCCCTTCCTTCCTTCCATCTGTCTTCCCTTCCTTCCTTCTTTCCTTCCATCTGTCTTCCCTTCCCTTCCTTCTTGTTTTGTTTTCCCTTCCTTCCTTCCTTCTTGTCTTCCCTTCCTTCCTTCGTCCCTTCCTTCTTGTCTTCCCTTCCTTCTTGTCTTCTCTTCCTTTCTTCCTTTTAATGATCCGGCCCACATGAGCTCAAATTGGGCTGTATGTGGCCCTTGAATGAAAATGAGTTTGACACCTCTGCTCTAATATGATCTATATTATAGTACATGACTGCTGACTGCATACTGTACTGTAAAAAGAAATGGGCGGGAAAAAATTAAACATTCATAAAAAATAAAATAAAAAAACACATAAGATCAGAATCTCTGTCAGAAACATAAAAAAGTTTTAATCCAAAGTGGACGGTTCAACAAAAAAAAAAAAAAAAAATCCAATGTACAGGGTTAACTTATTTTACACTGAAATACAAAAAAAGAAAAGAAAAAAAGGTTACCACAGTTTGAACCAAATGATACAACAGTCACAGATGAGTTCACCGTTACACTGTAAAAAAAAAAAGTATAAAATAAAAAGCTTGTATTTTGAGTATAAAGTTAACAGACGTTTTTAGTAGTAGACCATCCGTATAATGTAAAAACCACTTCCTGTTGACTCTCGGCGGTAACTAAGCGATAAGGTGCAGACTAACCATTGTATAAAGTTAAGACTCATATTGTCACAGTGGTGTGCAGGAGAAGAAGAACTCGTCGGTGACCGTTGCAGATCAGTAACAAAATATTTCACATGTAACGAGAATATAAATGACAGGAAACAGACATGCGTTATTAAAAAAACAGCATTGGGGGGAGGAGGAGGAGGAAGTGGGGGTGGGGGAGGGGGAGGGGGGGGGGGGGTCACTGCTTTCCTTTGAGTCACAAAAGCAAGCTTTAAAAAGGATAATAAAATAAATAAATGTACCTTAAATTTAAACTTGTTTTGTTGGTGACACCATTGAGAACTAACCAGTAATAAAATAAATATAAAATCAGGATTCAATTCAAAGCTCTCCCTTTAAAATTTTTAGTCTGTAAAACTGAAGAGGACACAAGGAGATGCAAAGAGAGAGGAGGACAATAATTTAAAGAAAAGAAACATTAGACAATTAGAATAGGAATATACATTATTAAAAAAAATAAAAAAAAATAAAAAAAAGGAGGTAAGGTTGTTCGGTGTCTACGTCAGTCATGTTTCGTCATATCACCTTCCAAAAAAAAAGCTCCTTCAACTCAACATCCACAACACTTTCAAGACACGATGCACCGATAGCAGATTCCCAAATCCAGACTCAGACAAAAAGGAAAACTGAAGAGAAGACTATCTGAATTGATTCTGAGACCATGAGACAAATGCAGAGAGGTTAATTAAGTAGAGCCGTGTTGCAGACTTCAGTTTCAAGGCATCGTCTTTTTTTTTTTAACCCTCCTGTTGTCCTCGAGTCAAGGAAAGAAGGAAAGGAGGGAGGGAGGAAGGAAAGGAGGAAAGGACAGAAGAAAGGAAGGAAAGAAGGAAGGAAGGAGAGGAGGGAGGGAGGAAGGATGGGAGGGAGGGAGGAAGGAAGGATGGGAGGGAGGGAAGGGAGGAAGGAAAGGAAAGGACAGATGGAAGGAAGGAAGGAATGAAGAAAGGAAGAAAAAAGAAAGAAAAGAAAGGAAGGTTGGATATTTTTCCTTAACCCTCCTGTTGTCCTCGAGTAAAGGAAGGAAGGAAAGGAGGGAAGGAAGGAAGGAAGGATGAAAAAGAGGGAGGAGGGAGGAGGAAAGGACAGAAGGAAGGAAGGAAGGAAAGGAAGGAGAGGAGGGAGGGAGGAAGGAAGGATGGGAGGGAGGGAAGGGAGGAAGGAAAGGACAGATGGAAGGAAGGAAGGAAGGAATGAAGAAAGGAAGAAAAAAGAAAGAAAAGAAAGGAAGATTGGATATTTTTCCTTAACCCTCCTGTTGTCCTCGAGTCAAGGAAAGAAGGAAAGCAGGGAGGAAGGAAAGGAGGGAGGGAGGAAGGACGGAAGAGAGGAAAGGACAGAAGGAAGGAAGGAAAGAAGGAAGAAAGAAAAGAAAGGAAGGTTGGATATTTTTCCTTAACCCTCCTGTTGTCCTCGAGTCAAGGAATGAAGAAAAGGAGGGAAGGAAGGAAGGAAGGATGGAGGAAGGAAGGACGGAAGAGAGGAAAGGACAGATGGAAGGAAGGAAAAAGAAAGAAAGAAAAGAAAGGAAGTTTGGAAAAGAAAACAGTAAGGAAGGAAGGAAGGGAAAGAGAGAGGAAGGAAAAAAGAGGAGGGAGAGAGGAAGGAAGGAAAGAAAGACCTGTTCACCGATTCAAACAAATGAATCAAGGTGTTTCATCCTGATTATCAGGCCGAGTCAATCTCCAACAGCTGTTTGAGACGAGCTGAGACGCTGATTTTAGTTTCTCGGTGCTGAACGTTGGGAAAACTGTTAGTGGTGCATCGTCACTTCCTACAAGACGAGCCGAGCAGACGTCAAGTTCAGTCAGGCCGTAAAAAGAGAGAAGCTAGAAGAGATAAAAGATTGTAACCCTCCTGTTGTCCTCGAGTCAAGGAAGGATGGAAGGGAGGGAGGAGGGAAGATGGAAGCGAAGGAGGGAGGAGGGAAGATGGAAGGAAAGGAGGGAGGAGGGAAGGAAGGAAGGGACGAGGGAAGAAGGAAGGAAAGGAGGGAAGAGGGAAGGAAGGGAGGGAGGGAGGAGGGAAGGAAGGGAGGAGGGAAGGAAGGGAGGAGGGAAGGAAGGAGGGAAGGAAGGAGGGAAGAAGGAAAGGAGGGAGGAGGGAAGGAAGGAAGAGAAAGGGAAAGAGGAAGGATGGAAAGAAGGAAGTGAGGAAGGTAGGGGGAAGGAAAGAAGGAAGGGAGGAAAGAGAGGGGAATGAAAGAAAGAGAGAAGCAGGGAGGAAGGAAGGGAGAGAGGAAAGTAAAGAAGGAACTGAGGAAGGAAGGAAGGAAGGAAGGAAGGAAGGACGGAGGGAGGGAGAAAGGGAGAAAGGAAAAGAGGGAGGAAGGAAAGAAGGATGCGAAGAAGGTAGCAAAGAAAGAGAGAAGGAGGAAAGAAGGAAGGACAGAAGGAAGGAAGGAACAGTCAAAACAGACGGGGTCAATTTGACCCAAGAGGACGACAGGAAGCTTAAAACTAGCTTGTGGTATTTTGAAGAAAGCTCAGAGTCCGCACGTTAAATAAAATAAAAACATTGATTTTTAAATTTAAAACCAATCTCTGATGTTGGTGTGTTCTTCGCTCTTCTCTAGATGTTTTAATTGGGACTCTCTCAGAAACCTGTTGATATTTTCTGGCCCCTCTTTAAATGCTGTCTGAGGTGTGAGACCATGTTCAGATTAGACCCTTTAAACTTCAGGTCCACACACATGAACACACTATTGTGAGAAGTGAGGACCTGACTGTAAACCGACTACTGCTCATTGCCCCCTGTAATAAAACAAAACATACAGAAATGCTCTCCTTCTCCGACTTTCATTATAAACCATCAACATTAAACACAATCTCTCAACCACTTCCATAAATATAAAAAAAAAAAAACACATGACCCTTCAATTCTCCAGTTGGGAGAAAAAAAAAAAAAAAAAAAAAATCAAATCCCGTTAAGTATCTGGACTCATCATCGAACATTTCACATTTGACAAATTCACAAATAAGGATGCAAATGGTTTCATAATCCTAAAAGAAAGTGAGAATAGTAGAAACGGTTGGTTTTAATATTCTTCACATCAGGATGTAACTTTTTTTTTTTTTTTAATAAAAAGTAAAGTTGACTCAGCGCTCACTGATTCTGGATGAGCAGCACGTCACGTTCACCCAAGCTAGCATACGTTAAAACAAAGTGGCTAACATATCGTACCAAAAAAAAAAAAAAAAAAAACACCATGTCACCGTTGCCAATAACAACACACACACACACACACACACACACACACACACACACACACACACACACACACACACACACACACACACACACACACACACACACACACACACACACACACACACACACACACACACACACACACACACACACACACACACACACACACACACACACACACACACACACACACATACACTGTACAACATGTATATAGTAAAGCTCAGCCGGCTAGTGGTCATAGATTCAGAAACAGTAGCTTCATAAAATATGTTTCAAGTGATAACTGGCACACAAGCAGTTCAGAGCCAGCACAACCAAACCAAACCAAACCAAACCAGCTCAGACCCGGGTCGCTGTTCGGATTATTATTATTATTATTATTATTAATAAAGGTAGAGGTTAAAGTTATACCCCCACAAAGTTTAGACAGAGCACCATATGCAACATGATGAGTATAAATGAATATGCATGAATAATTAAAACATATTTTAAAACATGATCTTTAAAAGCAGATCATCTCATGCAGACTTGAAGTTGTGCCAGATGGTGTTTAAATTTAAAAAAAATAAAAGGAAGAAGAAGAACATTTGGATTTATGGATGTAAATACATAAAATGCTCTTGCCTGACCTGAATCAGTCCGCTTTAATCCCAAAATACTGTCCTGTTCTGTTGATTTGCATCTACTGTACAAACCTGGCCATTAGAAAACGCATCGTGTGGTCTTTAAAAATAATTAAATAGCTTCCAAAGAATTTTATAGAGTTAAAAAAAAGTAGAAATTAAAACTCTGTATTGCTCCCAACAGCTGCTGCAGACTTTATTTAATCCCAAAGATTAATCCCATATTTGTGCAAAACACCAGTGTCCAGTTTAATTCAAGTGTGGCTTAAATAATAATGCAATATTTTAAAAGTCTGCTGCATTAATGAATTGTGCTAATATTGTCCATCTTCATTCACAAAAGCATTATCTGAATATTAAAAACGTGCAAAATCCCCCAATGAGAACAACTGAAAGGGATTTATTTAAACTAGTAATTAAATTATAACGTGATTTTTTCTTTTACACAACGCTATCACACAACTTTTAAATTGATGCAACCTTAGAGCAAAACTACAGTGGAGCATTTTAATTGTAACACTTCTGCTAAACGTCCAGCAGAGGGCAGCAGAGAGAGCGACAGAGATCCTGGGTTTGGTTTGGCTGGTCTGGCTGAGGCTAAGGCAGCTGTATATTAGTCACAGTTAAAAATGTTTAAAAAGAAAAACAGAACCCAGTAGACTTACTACGATGACAAGACAATGATAAAAATGAGGAATAATAATATTAATACTGCCCAAGTCCTGCAGGAGACGAGGAGGACAAGGAGACGAGGAGGACTAGGAGGAGGAAGAGGAAGTGTCAGGTTCTACGCCGAGATATGCTGAGAAACAGGAGAGAAATACTTCCTGGGGACGGAGGAAGTGTCCTGCTGAGAGATAGAGGGATGGATGGATGGACAGATAGAGAGAGAGAGAGAGAGGAAGTCATCAATTACAAAATCAACAGCACAAATATTCATCCAAAAATATCATGCCATTAAAGAAATATTAATATTAAATCATTCAAAAAACTCAAATTTTTCCCATTTGACTTGATTTGCATGTTTATGTAATTAATAATAATATGAGTTTAAGTCCTCTGCAAAGAAAACTGTGATGCTGCAAGTCTAAGGAAAAAGAATAAATAAAGAAATAACCTTAAAATAAAAGGTTTCATTACTTTAAGTGGACTGATATCGATGTGTGACAACTTTTTCATGTACTTTGAAACTGAGCAAAATTAAAAATGAAGTGATGACTGATTCCTTCAATGTGTTCTCCTATTAGCTCTATTTTTAAATTACAAGTTAATACAAGTTTCCAAAACTCTGTTCAATCAAAGAAAAAAAAAGCTACACTGTGGATGTCACTTGAAGCACAAGCAGTTGTGTGCGCATGTCTCTAAATGTATGAGCAGGTTTGGATAGTGATGTTTTTGGTGTTACGTGAACCAAGGTTATTATAGTTTTGAAATTTTCTTTAGTTTTTTTTATTTTATTTAGTTTTTCAGTTTGCTTTTTTATTTCAGTTTAGTTTTAGTGAGTTCATCAAGTGATTTAGTAGTTTCAGTTTAGTGTTTATTTAGTTTTAGTTTTTCAGGTATTAAGAGAAAGTCTTGACTTGTAGAAGCTGAAAAGGATGAAATAATGTTTGACACCAAATATGTTTTATCATCAAGTCCTTTTTAATTTCATTCTTTAACCACGAAGCATAGCGGCTGCTGCAGGACAGGAAGTCACCGAGGGAGAAAACGAAGCTGAATTTATCTTCAATTCAGTTTAGTTTTAGTTAGTTTTACATTGTTCGTTCAAGTTTTTATTTAGTTTTCTTTTCTTTTTTTTTTCTTCTTTTTTTTTTTTTTAAATTGTAGTTTTTATTTTAATTTCAGTTAACTAAATTATTTTTTCATTGCTAGTTTTAGTCTTAGTTTTCGTTAACTATAATAACCCTGACGTGAAGAAGAACGGCAGAAAACTAACTGTGTCATACCTCAGAAACCTTCAGAGCTTTGTTCTCTTTAAAAGTGAAATCTGGGTTTTTTACTACCAGCCCCGCCTTCCCCAACAGGAGACCGGTCAGTGGACTGTTCACCTGTACACACAGACACACACACACACACACACAGACACACACACACAGACACACACACACACACACACAGACAGACAGACAGACAGACAGACAGACAGACAGACAGACACACACATATTATTTTTGACATCAAGGTAAAAAACAGTCATCTGCTAATAAAAACCACTATCGGTGTCATGAAACCACAGATAACACAAAGCCGTCGGTACAGAGTGCAGCAAATATAAACCATACATTAGATGCTATTTGATAAAAAGCCGCTCACCTGCTGGTTGACGTTCTCTTTGCCACATTTCCGTCCTGTCCTGGTGACGGTATCCGGTGAGATGTGCCTACCTCGCCTCTCCGCTGTCAGCTGCTCACCACGAGCTTTACGCTGGTACCAGAACAATATGTGGAAAAACAATTTGGAGAAGAAGAGGCGGCCAGTTTAGCGAGGAACAGGTGAAAATATCAATGTGAAATCCTTACAATGATATAATTTGTTCCCTGGCTTCAGTCTCCGCATTTAACTAGGACCCTATGAGTTCCCCGATCATTGAAACGCAGAATTGGTCGATTAACGCAGAATTTGACATAATTTGACTGAAATTCTGTTTTTTGGGGGGGTTTTTCAATATTTTGTTGGCATAGACGCCTGTATTTATCAGTAGACCGACAGGAAACATGGATGGGGGGGGTAGACATGCAGCAAAGGACCTCCGATCGGGATTAGAACATATACTGCTGCGTATATGGCATGCTCTCTAACCACTCGACCACCTGCACGCCCTGAAATGCTGTTTTCGTATGGAAGAGAAACGTATGTCTGGGGGAAAACTGCACGGAGGGAAGCAAATCTGGGTGGCACAACAAGCCCCCCCCCCCCCTCCACACACTGAGCCCATCCCCCTTCAAAACAATGTAAGCATGGCGAAGCGGCTGGGAAACGGCTCTGTCTTCGTCTGAGAATAAACTTCGAAAACTCGACACTAACCCCTCAGTACAGAGCCGAGCAGCTCCCCAAGGACTTCTATGTGTCAGGTGTAAGCATGGGATGATAACCATGTTAAAAGGTATACCGCGATTTGAAAAAGCCACGATAACCGAAACCGCCAAATTTTCTGTCATACCGTTCCTAAGGTATGAGCTGATTTTTGTCTGGGCAAAGACAGGAAGTGGAAAGGTCAGAAATCCGTCAGGTGGTGCAGCTGCAGCGTAGAGTATCACGACCCCTCACACTGTCATTACAGATTCAGGTTAAATTAACATGTCTGTCTTTATTTTTCTTCCTTTTAGGAACATTTTAGAGCTGGATCACAATACTGCCATACCGAGAAACCGTGATATGTTTGCTTATGGTTATCGTACCGCCAGAATCTCATACCGGCCCATGCCTAGTCAGGTGAACTGTTTTTGTTAGTAAAATAAGAGTAAAGGGTAAAAAAAACCAGGATTCACAAAAATTAAAAAGGAAAAAATGGAATTTGGGAAAAAATAAAATGGATTTTATAGGGCCGTATTCAACCCATCTTACTTACTACTAGGAGTAAGGACCAACCAACTCCAGATCTATTGCAGTAGCTTGGTCACAGGCACTGACAGGAGAATTAACCGAACTTGACTGTTTTTTGGACAATGGGAGGAAACTGGAGCACCCAGAGGAAACAAGCACAGGGAGAACATGCAGAGTCCAAACAGAAAGGCCCCATCTAGGTATCGAACCCAAGACGCGATCTCGATGAAACTTCCTGAATAAATAAACCCTAACCAACAAAATTAAGGCCATTTGGGGATTCCTGGTGGTCTTTGATTTTAAAGACACTGACCACCAGTTTAACTCCAGTTGGGGAACTGCATGTAATCCATCCTTTCTCGTCAGCTTTCTGCTGTATAATGGCAAAAACACTTCAAAATACTAAACACAAAACATATGTTAGGCGTGTGCAATATACGCTTATATCCAAATTGTTGTTTTAACGATGTGCGAGCTGACGTTATCAACCTCTCTTTGCTCACCTAAAACAACTCATCCACAAGCCATCAACACAACGTCACATTAATGGCTTGTAGATGAGTTGTGGGCTTTACTGCAACATGCACATCGCTCACCACACTGCAAGGTAGGAAGCTACTGTCGACTTTGCTATATTGGGTTAGATAATATCGTGATCATATCGTCCAGCCTTAATGAGCGTGTATTGTTTCTGTACCTTGATGAGTCCACCAAAGGAGCGTGAACGGGGGTGTTTCTTGTTGGGACCTGGAGGGCAGTGCTCACTGGTAGGCGTTCCTGAGGTGGTCTGCTTGACTAACTGCATGGAGGAAAACAGAAGACATCCATTATATTTTATATTTAAGATATTTGACATTTTGCACTCACGACATCTGACAGTAAAATGAGCTCATCTCTTAGGTTTAAGTGTTCAATTCAAGCAGCTGGGCTCTACCATGACAAATTCCCCCTTTTCCACCAAAGCAGTTCTAGTGCTAGTGCTGGTTGGGAACCAGTTGAGAACCAGTTTGCTTTTCCAGGCTTGAGGTGGTTAGGGAGCCACGTCATTACGTCACCGTATGTCAGTTACGTCTCTGCTTTCCCATAAAGACTGGCACCAACTTCGAAGCAACAATAATACAAAGAAGAAGAAGAAGCAACAACAACGATTGCAGACTACGCGTTTGTACAGCTGTTGCTCCTGGCTCGTATCCGAACACGGCAGCACAACGTATTTGTGCTGCTCGACAGGATTGAGACTTATCTATTCACCACTATGCGGTCTTGTTTGTTGTGGCTGGTCTCAATAACCCCGCCCCCCGCGCCCTCTAACGTAAGCGGTTCTTTCTTCTAGTCCAGCAAACTTTTCTGACCGGGAGCCGGTTCTCTGTCTGTATAAAAAAAATGGACGTAATATCCGTGACGTCACCCATTGGTTTGTGGACTGCTGCTCGGAAGCCAATAGTTTCGAATCTGGGCAGCGCCAACTTGAAAATTTCAGGTGCATGCTGGGAAAAATAAAAACACTGATTCTACTTATATGGCCATGGGCAGAGCGGGGAGGTTGCTATGGTTGCGAGGGCTGGATCTCGAGGACATTGATCAATCAACCCTCTCAATCAGGACGTAGCCACGCCCTAATGCATACCCTGCTTTATCGTCACATATAAAATCAGGGAGGCCAAAATGTCCCAAATGAACATCATACTGCATTGAAGAAGGCTTTAAACTAGCGATTGAGACCATAAACACATTTTGAAAACGTTTACTGAGGTTAGAAATCAAGTGAGAAGTTGGTGAATTCTCCATTGACTTGTATAGAGACGGTCGCCCCCTGGTGGCCTTTTGATAGAATGCAGTTCTAAGTTAATCCGCGTTGGCCTGGAACTGGAACTACCCGCCTGGTCAAAACAGGAAAACCGGTTCCAAATTAAGCACTGTCCCAGAACCAGCACTGGATCCGCTTTGGTGGAAAAGGGATAAAAGAGATCTCAATCTGAACCTGTCGGACAAGTTTCTTCTTCTTGGCGGAGTCCGGCATGTTGTGGTGGACGTGTCTGAACAGCTCCTTCAGCGCCTCCTCTGTGTATTGTTGAGCAGGTGACTGGCACTGCTCCTGAGAGCTGGGGCCCGTGGCAGCCGTCCTCTTCATGGGCAACACCGTCCGCGGGGCAGGAGAACCGCTTACCGGCAGCAGCTCCAGATCATCCTGTCAGAGCACGGGACAAGTTAGGCTAGGACAGTCTCACAAATGACAGTCTGAGCTTGACCTGCTCTAAATGTAAACTTCCTTGAGATGACTTTTGTTATGATTTGGCGCTTTACAAAGATTGATTGATTTATGCAAATAAGCATGTTGAGGCACATTTATGTTGAATATTGTTTATTTTATAGACTTAATTATTTCATTTAGATCTCTAAAGCAGGAAAAAGTGTTAACCTAATGTCAGCTCCTTCTACTAACCTTAGTCTGCAGAGCCTTGGACCCACTGAAGTGCACTCTGGCATATTCCCGCAGGTAGACCGGAGCCTGAACAACAAACAAAACACAAACACACAAAACCTTTAGCATACTAAATTTATATGTACTTTAATCTTCGGGTCTTTCCAGTCTTGGCCTGCATGCTAGATTATTAAGCGAGGTTAACTTATATAATTGTTTGATTGCGTGTGTGTGGTCAATAATCACCCTGAAGAGTTTCTGTGAGTGTTTGATGAGGAAGGCCATGCTGTTGTTCAGTTTCTTCAGATTGTCTTTCAGGTCACCAGCCGTCATCTGAAGCAGGAACAGAAACACAAGTCACTTAGTTAACTGTACCAACTGAAGCTGAAAATATTCATATCACACCTCTGGTTTTGACCTTCTGCCTTCAGGGAGGCGGGAACAGGTCGATAAAAACACACACCTTCAGACTCTTGAACAGCTTCTTTCCTAAAGCCATCCAGACTCTCAATAAACACACAGTGCCTCTGAGTCTGCAACCCACTTTTTTAAAAACTAAAATTCATATATTTGTGCATTATATATCACTAGTGCGATATTTGACACTTGCACTCACAGCACTTTATTTTTTACTTTACCTGCCTTTGTTTTAGTTTTGTTTTCTTTATGTCGTATAGTTGCTGAACGTATGTATGTAGTATGTTTAAATGCCACCGTGATGGGCGCTTGCAATTTCATTGTATTATTAATACAGTGACAATAAAGGCATCTTAACTTATTTTACACATACATGTCTTTAAGTATAATTTGTGAGTAGTTTGTGGCAAATCCCAAATTAAACCAAATGTGCTCATTCAGCTTCTGGTCCTTGAACTTCTGTCACACGGTACAAATCTTACATGTCTAGGCCAGAGGACATGCGGAGAAAACATGAGGGCCAGGTTGAAGGCGGACATCTTGTTCTTTTCCTGCTGCTTGGCGGTGTGGTAGAGCAGGTCCAGCAACAGTTTGAGCAGTGAGCGGTTGGCTTGAGGTAACAGCAGGAAGAGGAGCTGCAGGGCTTCGATTTGTCGCTCCTTGTTGGGTATCGCGGTCTTATTGCCGTGTTCATCAAACAGAGTCATGTCTGGGGAAAAGGATGAGGGTGAAGGAAAGAAATCCACAGATATATTTATCATCTATATGTTTTAACCTGGAAATTCAGTATTTTTTGAAGCATTGTAAACACCATTATTTGGAAAGCTTGGAATAAAAATATCACAGAATTCTCAAGTGCCAGAAAGTCAAAATGAGAAGATAGAAGTGTAGCATTTAAAAATAAGTGTGTGTGTATGTGTGTGTGTGTGTGTGTGTGTGTGTGTGTGTGTCCCTAACCCTACCAGCGATCTTCAGGTGTGCGTGGAAGTGTCTATGTGTGAGCAAGGGCTCGGGCAGCTCTCCCAAGAAAGTCTTGAGCAGCGTGGCCACATCATTGGGGTGGAAGTCTCCAGACGCCAGGTCTACGTCCGCCCCACTGTTGAGGAGCTCCTTGAGGGTCTGCTGCCGAACACTGTTCCCCGGCACCCGAAAGAGACCCTCCACATGCAGATCTGAGCAGAACATAAGCAGGTGAGGGGTGAGATGAGATTTGTTTTTGTGCTCAATAATTCTTCTCAATCAGAACAAGTGATAAAAATCTGCAAATAACTAATTAACCCTCACATACTGTTCATATTCTGACTTATTATTAGTTTCTACACCAATTCACATTAATAATGAAGTTGTCAGAGAGCAAACATAGTATGAGAGTCTATTTATTTATGGGGGAAAAATACATTTGCTCATATAAAAATGAGTATCAGCTGCACAAAAATAAAAAAATAAACCATTATTTTAAACTGTTGGTCACATTAGGAAAAAAAACAACCTAGAAGAAATGTGTATGCTGTGTTTTAACAACTCTTAAATATAAAAAATGGGTATGTAAGGGTTAGAAGAGAAGAAAAAATGCTATCCATATTGATCAATGGTAATGGTCTGCAGAAAGAATCTGCTGCTGTTAGTTTCTGAGAGGCAGAGCGGTGAGGATGCAAAATCAACTGTAAAGGAGGGATCTCTTCAATTTATTTTGACAACTTACTTTTGCTGAGGTACTCAATAAGCTGGTAGATCTGTGCGATGCAGCTCTCAGTCAGCGGAGACCCAAACACAACACCTTTATCTGTGGAAGTAATGAGTAAAGTAAAGAGTTTGTGTTTGATAGCATTAAAACCTACTGAAGGGTCACAGGTCTGCCAAATGTAGTTAATGTGTGATTTCTAAAAAGATGTCATCAAGTTGGACTCTCACCTTTGCGTTTGAGGAAGTTGAAAGAGCGAAAGAAGCCTCCGTTTCCACCTGTTGGGGTCTTGGGGCCCTCCTCACCGAGGAGCTGGGAAAACTCTGTCCCGGGAAGATCGATAAGGCGAGTGATGTTACTTAGCACCAGCTCCAGAAATACATCAGGGTTCTCATGGCGGAGTTTCTCCACAAAAAAGTCCGGGTTGAAGATGACGGGTGGTCGGCTGCTTCGTGAGGCCCCCGGAGATTCGTCGTGATTGACCACCATATTGCTCACTGTACCTCTGAAAGGGGGGCGGGGGGGGGGGGGGGCAGACAGGAACAGGAAGTCTATAAACAAGCTCTCTTTTTGTATGGGAGACAAACTCAAACAGAACACAAGTTGATAAGTGCTGCATGATAGATCTATGAATGCTTTAACCTCTAGCAAAACTACTGTGGCTCCTCACTGCTTCTATATAGTTAGAATGGGTCAAAGAGGCAAATATTGTACTAACTTTCTACTCCACTACATTTATTTGACAGCTGTAGTTACTTTTCAGATGAAGATTTGACACAATGGATACCATAACAAGCTTTTGAAACACATAGTTAAAGATGAAATCAGTGGACGTCTTACAAACTGAACTGAATATTAGAAACTGATGGAAGGAAAACAAGACAGGAAGGAAAGTGGGCCGGATTGGACTAACCGGCGGGTCGGTTCTGGCCCGCGGGCCTCACGTTTGACACCCCTGATCTAAACACCGCCGTCACCTCTGAATTAGCCCAAACTAAAGGGCAACACAAGCCTCAACAAGCAGCTTTAACATTAACAAACGCAAGTTAAGGATCCCCTACTAACTATCGCTACTGAAACAAACATTTAAACTGGTGAAAACGAAGTGAAATCTAATTAAACCCGATAATATCACCAAGGAGACGGAAATGTTATTGTTCAACAGCTAACACGGATGTAACGTCAACCACTGAGCTTTACAGACGTAACAAGCCTTTACCAGTTTAAACTTAGCTTTAGAGGTAAGTAACACTAAGTCAACACACCCTGTCAACGTGAATAACCAATTTCTTTTTAAAGTATCCATGTTCTTACCTTGTATTTTGTGTGTTTTCATCGACATCTTTACCCGCAGCCATGTTCAGTTTGAATCCTCCGCTGTTCTCCTTCAGACCCCGCCCACATCCAACAAACAACCAATAGCCGAGGAGTTGGGCCGCCCATCTCCTCGGCTATTGGTCAAATGCTTGATGTGGGCGGGTTATAGCGACGTTAATTAGCATGTACGTCGCTGTGATTGGTCGATTTGAATTCCCTTGCTTTGTCAAGAAGAAAACAACCTCAATGGTGAAAAATGCATGGATTCCTGAAATACTGGAGGCTGCAGTTTCTCACACACACACACACACACACACACACACACACACACACACACACACACACACACACACACAGGACTAACTATGTTGTTTTACATTCATTTTGTTTTTTCAGGTGTCCGTGGTCAATCCTGCAACATTTACACTGACAGAAGCATCTGTGCCTCCAGAGGCTCATCAGTGGACATTTCCTGCACATACAGCAGTTCTGAATCTATCACATCATCATTCTGGTTCAGTCCTGATCGTAGTCATCACACTTGGCAGAATTCCTCACAGCCTGATTACCTTTTTTGAGGACATTTTGTGATCTGATTTACACATAGATCTCTGTATCATTTTTCTGATGTACTTACATTTCTTAATACTTACAACAAACAGTGTTCAACATGTGACTTCTTACTGCCATACTAATTCAGTAGATCTCATGGTGGTGTATTCAGTGTCTCAGCATGCACTAGAAGTGTGAGGAGATGCATCAAACAAACCAAATGTCACACATATGTCCCACATGAAGTGTGCACAAATGTTTTTCTCATTAAATTACAGGGCCAGAACACTGGTCTGTTGTTCTCCCGAACATAGATTGTATTAAGTCTTAACCTTTTTTAATTTTCTGCTCTGTAGTACTTTGAGATTTCTGAAATGTAAAGTGCAATACAAATAAAATGTATTACTATTATTATTATTATTATTATTATTATTAGAAAAGAGGAAAACGTGGGTGTTACATACGCCTACTGTCACTTGGCCCCTCATGCATATTCATAATAAAGAGAGAGAGGAAGGAAATGTGCTCAATTCACAGATCACAGAGGACGAGCATCTTAACAGACAACGTCCTTCTCTGCTGTAAGTAGAACAGTTTACTGATATGACTATTACATGTTGTTTACATTATTTGATGTATTTTATTGTCTCTGAAGCCTCACAGAGAGACGAGAGGAGCAGCTATGAGTTTAACAGCAGCAGCGAGTGGATTTGTTGTCTTCCTTCTCTCTGTGTCAGGTACTGTATATCTACATTTACATTGTAGGACATTTAGGTTTGATGCAGTATGATGAATAACTTTTAAAGTATACAACACTTCTTCACTTCTGCTTATAGCTGTGTAAAATATAGCTATTGAATGAAGTAATAATATTATAAGATGTTCAGCTATGTCTGCGTCATGAGTGGTGGGGGTGGGGCCTGGCTGATATGGTTTGTCCTCCCTCCCTCCATAGATTGTAAGAATCATATATTTTTATTCATGCATATGAATATATTCATAGTTATGTGATGGTACAGCACTGAGAATTTTATCTTGTCCTGATGTTTTTAATGATGTTTGTTAATTTCTGTACTCTGCACTGCAGTGCTGGACAACTGTTTTAGCTGTTCCAACCACAACAGTTTCCTCTTCCTGTGAAAACTTATTGTCACCTATTTTATTTTAGCCACTCTCAGTAGTTTCCCACCCTTCATGTTCTACATTTCTTTGTGGTTTTCACACTTAACTGAGCAGAAACTTGACCAAAGAACAAACAGGAAGGAAATATAGAAGACAAACAGACTCTCTAATGATTCACTTTCTTCTTCTCATCCTGTTCAGTAAAACCACATTAATGTTCACAACTTCAATATATTCTTGTTCCTTCACTGCACCTTCAGACTGTACCATGATCAAATTCAAAGTATGTATAAATATCTTTTGACTTTTCTATGTCTGTATTCATGCAAGCATGATTTACAAATGAATTAATTAAATATGATTATGAAGAGTAAATGAACATGGGAGAAAAGAATGACACAAAAAAGTCTGAATTTCAATGAAGTGAAAACAATACTGATATACCACTGATCTGCTTCTCCACCCCCCAGAAAGGTTTGTTAAATGTGTTTCTACTTATTTTATCTTTGTAAAGAATAAACTGGTCTAATGTTAAAACACTCAGCAGTAACAAATGATAAAATATAATAATCAACAGATAAAATACTCTATTCCAGTTCAGTTCTAGTTAGATTGATGCACAATGAGGAGCTTTGAATGACAACAACTGCAGATCATATTGGTGCCATGATCCACTTTGTCTTATTCACTGATTCTTAACTTGTTATAAATCTGATTGTGGTTTCTGATGTGCTCTGTGTTACAGTGGTACAGGGTCAGAATGACTGGGGAGTGACTTACACTTCTACTCACATCTGTGCCTTAAAAGGATCAACAGTGGACATACACTGCACCTACAGATACCCATCCAGGAGAAAGGGCACTTCTACCACAGTTGATGAAACATTCTGGTTTACTAAATGGAGTAATAATAAACCTGTGGATCTGAGAACAGACTCAGAGTACGCAGGTCGTGTGCAGCATCACTGTGATAAGAACGACTGCACTCTGAGAATCACAGACCTGAGAGAGAGAGACTCAGCTGAGTACAAGTTCAGGTTCATAACAAACCAACCAGGAGGGAAATATTCTGGTTCACCTGGAGTCACTTTGACTGTCACAGGTAACATTTTCATTGGAAAGTTTTAGACTACTTTCATTTCAAATTTTTAATATCTTGGAAGTGTCACTGTGAATGTTTGTGCGTGTATGAACATAAATTACATTTCTTTTCTTTCTTCACAGTTCCAGATCTCCAGGTTCAGGTGATCCCATCAACAATCAATCCTTCCTCAGCAGAGCTGAAGTGTCACAGCAGCAGTTGTCTAGCTGATGGTTCTTCCTTCATCTGGTTCAAGAATGGACAGAAAATTAGTGGAGAAACATATTCTACTTATTCATCCAAATTGTATCATACAGACAGCTATTCCTGTGCTGTTACAGGATATGAGGATTTCCCCTCTCCTACAGTTTGTGAGTTTTCTTCAGTCTTCCACTAACATAACCGCATCTTGTGAAGCCTTTTATCTAAAGTACTGTACAATGACTTCATGTATTTCTAGTATGAGTGACCTCACTGCCTCACTTGTTATTGGCAACATGTTTTTCTCATTGAGCTCCACTGTTGTCAGTATCAATACAATACAACCAGCTCTGTGTTACTGCAGAGAAATATGTAGTTTTAACAGTTTAGAAATATTTTATCCTGCCAATTAGAGAAATACTTGTACTAGGAGTTTGATAACTAGATTTATTGTAACCTCAGTCTTTCTGTGAAAATTAAAAATGGGGTTATTTTTACAGTCTTTACAATACATTTTATGCTTTGTATATTAACTAAGTAACTAACACAATGTCAAAATGTATCCAAGGTAACAGACAGTTGATTTCAATATGAGCAGCAGCGAGGGAATCAACTTTCATTCTTTACTGTTGACCATCTATGTTTTCTCCTCCAGATGCTCCAAAGCTTCCCTCTGTGTCAGTGAGTCCCTCTGGTGAAATCATTGAGGGCAGTTCAGTGAATCTGACCTGTAGCAGTGATGCTAACCCAGCAGCTAATTACACCTGGTACAAGGAGAATGAAGACTCACCAAAAGCATCAGGACAGATTTTCACCATCATTGATGTCAGACCTGAACACAGTGGGAATTATTACTGTGAAGCCCAGAACAGAAAAGGGCGTCATAACTCCACCTTACATCTGATTGTTGTGAAAGGTAAGTTTTCCCATTCAGCTACACACACACTGTAATTAGACTCATTACAAACCATCTGATGCCATGCAGGGGGGGTTTAATTTACCAAACCCTTATTGTGAAACTCCATAGTTTCCACTGAGAAAAATGAATGTCGTAGAGCTGATATCAAGACCCAGAAACAAACCTACTGCTGCATCATGAGATTTGTGAAGGAATCTTCCTAGTTAGGGGTATGGTCCCTCCAGGACAATCATAGCCTCATATTTTATCAATGAGTTTGACACTGGAATTTGGCTTCAGGCTCTCAGGCTTCACAGTAGCATGAGATGGATAAATCTACAAGTCTAATTTCTGGCTGATTCAAGCTCATTGCAAATATATCTGTCCTTGGCTGATACATCATAATTAAGTCTGTGTCAGTCTAAAGAGTTTCAGTCAAGCTATTCTACATACAGTAGGCCTACAGGCTGCCCGATAGTCCAGCTGTATTGAGCTGGAAAAAAACAAAAAGGTCATAATACAGTATACACACACGAGGTGCTGGGCTGGATGTGTTTTTTACTAATTATTATGATTTCCAAATTTATTTACAGATACAACTTATTTGCCTCGGTGTTGTGGTGTGTAACAATCAAAATACATAAGTTAAGAGAGACTACAACAAGTAACCTAACAAATAAATTATATCAAGTAAATCTACAATAAACACATATAAAATATATTCTAAACTGAAAAGAGCTGTTAGATTTTAACTGACTATACGTACAATGACCAAAACATTATAATCCAAATATGCTGTAACACCCTGATTAACTATCAGTGTTTTCTTATAGTCTATTCACCAGGAACAGGAAAATCAGTCGCTGCTGGAATAACAGCTGCTGTTCTCCTGCTTATCATAATCCTCTCTGTCTTTCTATGGATGAGGTAAGCGGTTCTGTTTCACTGAATCATTGCTCAAAATTCAGTCATTTGTGTTTTAATTAATTCTCCTCATCAGGAAAAAGAGAGCCTCCAATCAATCATCTGAGGCTGAGGAGAGACCAGACGACAGAGAGAGGGTGAGGAGGGAGAGTTATACTATTCTATCCTGGTTTCACACTTCCACACTCACTATCTTAAAGCGACACTAGAAAACTCATCTGACTGTGAAGCTCTTCATGTAGTTTCTTAACAATCCTTATTCACATAAAACCAACACTTTCCTCATTTCTATCACCCTCCAGACACAGCCAGAGATGAAAGATAACCCTCTGTACTCCAGCGTGCAGTTCTCCAACAATCAGGCAGATCCTCTCTACTCCAACATCAGATCAGATCAGCTCCACAGACACATGGAGGAACAAGAAGTTCCCGAGTATGCTGCTGTTAACTTTAACAGAGCTGGTAATGCCCCGAGGTGAGCAGCTGTTCACTCAGTAACATTTTTTTATTTTATTTGCTTGTTACATTATTATTATGACTGTATAATTTAATGTAATATCTTCAGATTCACCTGATTTATTGTTTTAATTTCCCCTCTCAGAACCAGAGGTCAGCAAACCTGGGAAGATCCAGCTGCACTGTACAGCACAGTCAACAAAATATGAACATATCAGCAATCTCACCTTTGTTTGTTTTTTATTTTTTATTACTTCAGCAATCTGAAGTAAGGAAACAAGAAAAGCTCCAATACATTTTGTAATTTACTGCTTTAATATTCATTTAAAGGGAACAATTATGCTTTATTATTATTATTATTGCTTACTCTCAGTCATGTACCTAATGCCACAGTGTCAGATGTTCATGTTAAAAGTGGCTGACATGTCAAATAATGAGTCAAACATATAAAAAAGTAATCCCTGTGAGTTTCCAAACATTTTTTGAGACCATAAAACTCACTGTCAATGCTTTTTTGGAGCCAGTGGAGTCGCCCCCTGCTGGCCATTTCAGGGACTGCAGGGTTTTTTTGACTTGGAACTACCCACTTGATGTTAATCAGTGTCACCTGTGTTAAATGACTGTAAATTAGGAAGAGAATGGAAGTCGGGATTGGACCAGAAAACCTGTGTACTCAAGATACAGTAGTTACAATGGAAATGGGTGAGAAAGAATTGAATTTGATGAATTAATCTGAGATTATTCAAGTTTTGTGCTGTTTTATTTTGTGAACGAATTAAGTGTTGTATATTTTCTCTGGTAATTAATTGATTTGCTAATTTTGGCTGAGTTGATATTTTTTCATATCCAGGGCCGGCCCTAGGATTTTGGTAGCCCCGAACAAAATTCTGTTTGTGGCCCCAAAACACTTCAGACACACACACTGTTCATAACTCAACGAACATGAACACACACACTAGAGATGGAACATGAATTAACAACAACTCTCTGACTTTGTTTGAAAACAAAAGTTTATTAAAATGTGTGAAATGGATCTATAGTGCTGGTACTGGATGTTGGGGGGTAGCAGAGTATGTAGAAGGCTGTGGTTTAGCAGTTATGAGCTCTGGAGTTGCAGTCACATCAGAGGAGGGAGGAGATGAGTCTGAAGTCTCTGACCACGTTCCCTCAGCAGCAGTCCGCTGATGAGGTAGATGGTCCTGGTGCAGTACAAGTTGCTCCAAAATATTTAGATCATTATTATTATTATATAAATATAAGCTGGAAGACATTAAAAAGGTACATTACATGTATCTTCCAGACCTATATATTAATCACACAACAAATAAAATTTGATCAAAATATTCAAATGGTTCAGTTATCTAAATATGTCCAAATATGATCTACAGAAATACAATTTAACATAACTAGAAAGCTAATGGTTAGCCTTAAACTATTTGGGGCATTTTGGACACACAGGGATAGGTAAGTAGGTGAATTAAAATAATAAAATAAATAAAAAATAATAAATCAAACCACTACTTTAATGTTGCAAGAAAACATTGGGTGCTAGCTAGTTATGAATTATAAATGAGGTTACTAAAAATAATAATATGCAAGGAAATGGCTGTCAGGTAATTTAATCAGATTCAATAAACAATAACAAACCTTTATACTGCCATAGTTTTCTACCTCCAGTTTTCTCTTCTTTGGCCATTCAGTGCCACTCCTAAATGTTCAGAGCAGCTGGTGATAGAAACACACACTCTCCCTCCTGGACAGCAGAGGCTCTCCTCTCTTCTTCATTTGGATTTAAAAGTGATTTATGAAAAATTGAAACACCATAAGTATTTAAATATCACATTTATATGATGATTAAGTTAATCTAATGAGGCCTATGAGTCCTAATAGTCCTTATAACATCCTTACCATACCGTAGCATTACCTACTGTATCTAGGTTACCATGGTTACACCTACTGTGTATCTTAGTTACCATGGTCACACAGAGTTTGTTGCTGCGGCCCTAAAACAGTAAATAAATAGTTTGAACATCATATAACTCCCGCGAAACGACTCGTATCGCTATAAGCAGATTTTATTTATCCATCTTTCCGATAACATCTGGACAGTCTGAAGAGCCGCACAACTAAATTATTTCTTCCTCGTTGAAGTTAGCAGATAGCTAACCGGAAGTTAGCTTCTCAACCGGCAGACGTACATTCATCCAGCCACTTCAGGAAAGGGGAAAGATCCACAGACTGAAGATAATGTGAACTACAGAGATTTATATGGCAGTGATAGGCATAATCAGTATTGTGTTAACTCGTTTGGGAAGGGCTTAAATGTAATGGTTTATCATTTATATGTAAAAATCCCTGGCAGAATAGTCCCACTGAGCGTGTGCCCCCCTAGCGGTTGTGGCAAGACTGCAGCTTCCTTCCTTTAATTTATTAAAGGTGCAATCAGCATTTTAAACTGAAAAAACTAGGTGTTGAGTCTTGTTCCACAGTATGTTTTAGTGTTTGTGTTGTAATTATTTGATCTGTACTGTTTTTACAACTGTATGGAGCAGAAACCAGCCATTTTAAACACCAACCCAGAAGGAGTAGGTAAAGTAAGAATGCCTTCTAAATAGATCCTCTACACCCAATGACAAGCAGGTTGGCATGCAACTACATCGCAATCGTAAGAGGAGGTACAAAGACAACAGACACTGTTGTGTTTCACACTGACACCACAAGTTGCGAGGAAATTGCACAAAACAGAACAAGATGGCAAAACAGATTTCCTCACAAGACATGCACTTGTCTCTGAGAGAGTGGCAGAGAAAAGTAGCAACAAACAAAGGAGAGACTCTCCATCAGTCAGGCCCATCCACCTCCAATCACCGGCACCATGCATTTAACCATGTGGATCTCGGATTGGTCTGTGCAGCCATGTCAACACCCACCAATTGGGACATATCAGAAGCACAAATGACACTCAACCATGAATTATTATTATGAGTAAATAAAAAAAAATCGGACCAAAGCTGTAAACTTCTAACCATTGAAAAACCAAATAATTACAGTGCAATTTCTTCAATTTTTACTCATGAAGTGCATAATTTTAAAATCATACTGGTGTATAGGTAAATTTCATTGCATTTGGCCAGACCACGTAACTAGTCTGACTCCTTAACTAATAGATTATATTATGAAGTCCATATATAATTTGCAAAACAACAAAATCATCATTTCCTTTATCTAACTTGCAGGCATCATAAATATTAATGATGTAAAGAGGAACAAAGTTGGACATGCGCGCTGAATGTTACCAGTTTCACCACATGAAGAAAGCTACCTTACAACACTCCTCTTTCTACAGTTTATGCACAATAGTTTATTGCTAGGAGTGGGCTGTTTCTTGTGCTCAATATTCACCTGCTGTTTTTATCATCTCTGAAGCAAGCTAGAGATACAAGAAGAGCAGCTATGAGTTTATCAGCAGCAGCTGGTGGATTCGTTGTCTTCCTTCTCACTTTGCCAGGTAATGTATATATCTACATTTTACATACATGTACAGTGTTTATCAAACGTATTAAGAGAAGCCTAAAGTGGGTTTAACAAAGAACAAATCCTGTATCATCATTTACTTTTAAAAACCTTGCACCCAATATTCATTCACAGTCATCTTGAGTTTAAATCTTAGTTTTCTGTGTTGTTACGTTTAACACAGTGTGTTTTTAATCCACATCACGCTGTATTATTTTACCTGAGTATTGAAAATGTAAATTTCATCACACCTGTTTACTTAATTTCACACGGATAATTTTTATTAAGCAGGCGGTACATTTTGTTGATCAAATGTATGCTGGTGTAAACATTTCAGTTTCCATTTGAAAGCCTGTAGAGTTTGTTTCTGTGTAGATGTGTCTGACTCCAGATAGTATCGTCATAATTCTGCAGCCAACCAGCCTTGACTGTCAAACTACTGTATGTATCACAGTCTTGGATCATCATCTCTTGTTATTTAACTTAGAGGCTCACAGGATATGTTATATAAAGACAAAAAATGATTTTCTTCAAAAAAGAAAGACATTTTGTTTAATATGAATCTAATGTGGTTTTCCAAAAACAAATGATTGCCCCAGAGAAAAAACACATACAAAAAGTAGTTGAGAGAATGATTTTCAGGACTTTCCTAAAAACTATTTAAAAGTGAGTGTTTCTCAGTTTTTCTCTCATTATCATACACTTATAGCCAAGTTCAGTGTGTCACTGTGATATTTCAACAGTAATTTGCAATTTGATCACACACCTCAATTTCTCTGCAGTTTCCTCTTACACTTGGCAGTAACATGACCACAGAGTGAGCACAGAGGAAACCTTGAGAAAGGACAAACTCTTAAACTGTCTAAATGACAGTTCCAGAAAAATGTCCAACTGTCTGGATATCCAAATGAAGCCAAGGCCGGATGTAAATCAAACTTTTGGTCAAACATTTCTTGACCAAAATATTTTGAACCTTTCTTGCATCTCTGTGAGATCAACATGTGACTTTTGTGTTAAAATGTGTCTTGAATTTGTGAAAATAGGATGAAACAGGCTTTTTTGAGCAATGTAGATCAGTTCTTGAGCAGGTTTACTTAATGATGCTCTTTCACAAATGTTCAGCTCTGTCCTTTGTTGTTATAAATCTGATTGTGGTTTCTGATGTGCTCTGTGTTACAGTGGTACAGGGTCAGAATGGCTGGGGAGTGACTTACAATTCTACTAAGATCTGTGCCACAAAAGGATCAACAGTGGACATACACTGCACCTACAGATACCCACCCATAGTAAAAACAGTTGATAAAACATTCTGGCTTACAAGAATAAAACCTGAATTTTTGGATTTGCAAGAAGACTCAGAGTATGCAGGTCGTGTGCAGTATGACTGTGGTAGCAATGAATGTACTCTGACAGTAACAGACCTGAGACACAGTGACTCAGCTGAGTACTATTTCAGGTTCATAACAAACCAAAACGCATTGAGATATTACGGCTCGCCTGGAGTCACTTTGACTGTCACAGGTAACATTTTAGTATGACGATTTAATATTTTTCCCCCAAGTGTTCAAAGTATAAGAAATTCCCCTGTTGATGTAATTGTGTTTCTGCACATGCTCAGTGGCATCTTCCGTACAGAGAACTTCTCTCCTCAGACAGCGTCACTGCTGTTATTTGTCTTTGGAGTTATTTGTATTATGCCAAAAAAGACTTTTCAGGGCAAAGGAACATGTCGCCTAGTGCAGCAGTGTGGCTCACTGAGGTGATTTTAAAGGTTTTGGATACACACAAAATACCTGATTAGTTAATCATTGGGGTGGCTATGCAAATGAGATTTGTTCACAGTAAGAAAAATATATAGAAAATCATCAGCCATATGTTTTAACATGTATAATGTTTATCATGTTAACTAGTATGTTACCATACTAGCAATTACTTAGCTGAAGCTGAGTAACACTTCACTTAAAACTACAAATTCTAATCTCATGATGGCAGATAAAATGTCTGAACAACATTATAGTAGGAGAAGTTTACATGACATTATCTGTCTAACAAATGTAGCGTGGCTAAAACTCCGATAATAAGTGATGGTAATTAACACATTGTAGTAGGAGAAGTTTACATGACATTATTGTCATTATATGATTATATGACTGCTCAGTTATTTAGGTTTTGACTGTTTCTACAAGCAATGACATTTTGTATTCTTCCTCACATTTGCAGCTCTTCAGGTGCAGGTGACCAGAATAACAGTCAATCAGTCTCATTCAGAGGCAGAACTGAAATGTCTCAGCAGCTGCAGTTCAGACGATGATATTTCTTACGTCTGGTTCAAGAATGGAGAGAAAATAATGGAGGAGGAAACTTCTGTTTATTCAGGGCAGTTTAATCCTGGTGACAATGTATCTTGTGCTTTAAACGGACATGAGGATTTCCCCTCCTCTCCTACAGTGTGTAAGTTTAACTCACTGTCTCTAACAAAATGCCAAATCGTTATTTAAAATAACAAGACACCATGTTGTTTGTCACATGAGAATATTAGCCTATAGTTTAACTAGTTTACAGCTGTATTGGTTCCTACATTTTATACATTTTTCTATCTCTGTATTCCAATCCATTTCCAGTTTGAAAACTTGTTCTCATTTTTTTCAAAAACCATGTTTTTTCACCAGATGCTCCAATAGTTCCTTCAGTGTTGGTGACTCCGCCTGGTGACATCATGCAGGGCAGTTCAGTGAATCTGACCTGTAGCGGTAATGCTAACATATCAGCTAATTACACCTGGTACAAGAAGAATGTAAATCCAGACCTTCAACCTCTCAGTAAAGAACCACAGCTTGCCTTCAGCTCCATCCAGTCCTCTGACTCTGGAGAGTATTACTGTACAGCTGAGAACCAGCTGGGGAAGAGCACATCTAAATACATCTTTATTGATGTGAAATGTGAGTAAAACATTATTTTAAATTAAACAAGGATATACTTGTTACTGTTTTTGTGGCAGGTCACTGAATTATTTTTTGGGAGTTTTGTTCGAAATTAGCATCCAAACCTTTCTGATGCCCACTGCTGTCACACAGTCATTAATATTAACTGATATCATAATGTGATATGTGACAGTAGAGCAACACATCCTTATTTTATAGTTGATTTATATGACTACATCTCCTCTAGATGCTCCAAAGCTTTCCTCTGTGTCAGTGAATCCCTCTGGTGAAATAGTGGAGGGCAGTTCAGTGACTCTGAACTGTAGCAGTGATGCTAACCCAGCAGCTAAATACACCTGGTACAAGGACAACCAAACACTGTTTCATGGATCAGAAGGAGTATATAATTTCACCTCCATCAGCTCTGAGGAAAGAGCGATGTACTACTGCATATCTGAGAATCAATACGGACAGATCAACTCATTGTCTCTCTTCATAGATGTGCTGTGTAAGTAGTAAAGTGTAAATCCAACACTTTAAGTCAACACAATATCTATAATCTCAAAGGCCCCCAATCCAAAATCTCCTAGACACTTTCCTGAGCTCTGATTGAGTCATAAGAAAATATATGCCCTTTAAAATGCTTACGTTTTTGAATAAGTGGTGTTTAAGACATTTTAGTTCTTAGACACGCAATGTGGACTTTCTTTTGGCTGCAGTTTATTTTTGTAGATAAAGAAATAATCTGTGACATAACAGTCAGTGAGAACTTTTACAGTGAAAACACAAAAATGCTCACATTTAAAGTGATCATTTTAAACAAAGCCAAGCTAAGAGCAAATGCATTTACTCGATGTATAATACATGATCCTATCCTGCATGTTGATATTGATGATCTTTTTTTAATCATTATTATTATTCATCTTATTCACCAGATGGTCCAAAGCTTCCCTCTGTGTCACTGAGTCCCTCTGGTGAAATCACTGAGGGCAGTTCAGTGACTCTGACCTGTAGCAGTGATGCTAACCCAGCAGCTAATTACACCTGGTACAAGAAGAATGTAAATCCAGACCTTCAACCTCTCAGTAAAGAACCACAGCTTGTCTTCAGCTCCATCCAGTCCTCTGACTCTGGAGAGTATTACTGTACAGCTGAGAGCAGGATGGGGAACAGGACATCTGAATACATCCCTATAAACGTTAAATGTGAGTCAACCCATTTATTAAATTATTAGTCAACCTTGTTAAAAATATTCGAAAAGATATGTCTGACCATGTCTCCTTTTTCAGCTCTTTATTCAGTCTGCTGCCGTAGTAACTCAGCAACTCCAATACAACATGCTGAACTAATGCAACCCTTCCTCATTTTATTGTTCATTCATAATGGCATATCTCCTTCAGATGGCCCAAAGCTTCCCTCTGTGTCAGTGAGTCCCTCTGGTAACATCATTGAGGGCAGTTCAGTGACTCTGACTTGTAGCAGTGATGCTAACCCAGCAGCTAAATACACCTGGTACAAGAAGAATGTAAATCCAGACCTTCATCCTCTCAGTAAAGAACCACAGCTTGTCTTCAGCTCCATCCAGTCCTCTGACTCTGGAGAGTATTACTGTACAGCTGACAACCAGCTGGAGAAGAGGACATCTGAATACATCATTATTGGTGTGAAATGTGAGTTCAAGAGATTATCAGCCTTGTTAAAAGAAAACTGGGAGAGATTTGTCTGACTGTTTCTGCTTCCTTACTAATACAGCCCTTCTTCATTTTATTGTTAATTCATATTCCAGATGCTCCAAAGCTTCCCTCTGTGTCAGCGAGTCCTTCTGCTGAGATAGTGGAGGGCAGTTCAGTGACTCTGACCTGTAGCAGTGATGCTAACCCAGCAGCTAATTACACCTGGTACAAGGAGAATGAAGACTCACCAAAAGCATCAGGACAGATCTTCACCATCACTGATGTCAGACCTGAACACGGTGGGAATTATTACTGTGTAGCCCAGAACAGAAGAGGAAGTCATAACTCCACCTTACATCTGACTGTTGTGAAAGGTAAGTTTTTCCATTCAGCTACACGCACACTGCACTCAGACTCATTACACACCATGTAATGTGATGCAGGGGGTTTGTGTTTGTGTGATTCACTGCTGACTGGAGGAATCAGCTGACTTCAAATCCTGGTGAAGAAAGATCTGAGCAAGAAAAAACTCTGAGTTTACTTGTCAGTGTGTTTCTTATTCACAAGTTATATTTCAAATGATTATGTGACCTCTGCTTAGGCTGAAGTGATGCAGACTTGTTATATTTTACTACTGGAGAGAGAACTGTGCTCATGAATATAAGCAGCCAAGATTATTTATGAAGCAATATTTTCAACCTTTTTAAAAAACATGAAAATATTTCTGTGATCAGGTCTTCTCTCTTCACCTCTGCCTGCTTCACATTCAGTCTAAAGCTGTAGTTCACTGAGCAGCTTCAGTTCATCATGTTGAACTAATGCAACCATTCCTCATTTTATGTCAATTCCTTTTTTGCATCTCCTCCAGATGGTCCAAAACTACCCTCTGTGACAGTGAGTCCCTCTGGTGAAATTACTGACAATTTTATAGGTAAGTTATACTCACACACACACACACACACACACACACACACACACACACACACACACACACACACACACACACACACAAAACAAGAGGTCAGAACTTTACTCGTCTTTCTGTTGGTCTCAATTTTTAGGTAAATCAGTATTTATAATGATCATCATCTGGTTGATTCTGTTGGTCCTGTTGCTGTTTCTTCTGCTTCTCTTGATTCTGTGGATGAGGTAAAACAATATTAAAGACAATCATTCTTTTTCTTTCTTATCAAAACACTTTAAAGATTTCTTGTTTTTGTTGGATTCAATCCAGGAAGAAGAAAACTCTGAGCTCCACCACTGACCTGAATGAACCTGAATAGACTATAGAGGTGAGAGAGAGAACCCTTATTGACAGAACTTATCCTAAAATACAGTTATGATCACTTGGCTCATAAATGCAAGCAAACACATTTATATTGTCAACATGAAGCCGTAAATGACTTGTAGAGTAAACTCCTACTCCTTCAATACATTTCTAATGAAATCTGATTACATACCATTTTAATAAAAGAGGTCCATTTATCCTAATTTTGACATCTTGTGATTTTGTTCTGATGCAGTTGAACCAGAGGCTGGACTCACCTGATGGAAACAGAAAGTAGTACAACAGTGAAATATGAGAGTGGAGAGAGAGAGAGGCTGTAGAGGACCATGTGGACGTTTTCATGTTCAGTTTTCAGCAGCAGCAGCAGCAGCAGGTAGAAGTGAGCAGCACAGACAGTCAGTAACAGCATGTAGCAGAAGCTTTGAGAAGAATGTGCTGATGGCAGCTTGAACTGAATCATGTCCACGTGTCAAACATGATTGATTGTTTAGATCAGTTGAATATCAGGTGGTGTGTGTGACTCAACTGATTTATAATTTACTGAATGTTCTGTCTAAACTAATGCAAGCTTATTTTTAGTTATATTACAGATATTTAGGATTAGAGCTGCAATGCAAACTGTTATTTTAAATGTGTACATACTGTAATTAATCACTTCTGAGGAATCCTGATTGGCTTCTTGTGCAGTTTACTGTATATTTTCTCACATCAAACATAATCTCAGTTCTATCACACTTTGCTGAATGTCACATTATCCAGGTATTGCAGTGGCTGATATACAATAAACAGCCAGCTTCCACAACATCTCTGTAGTTGGAAACATGATTTCAGTTCCCTCTCACTGCTGCAGAGGGCGACAGTGTGCAGAAAGTTTCAGTTTTAAATCGTTTTTATGTTTATTTTTCAGGATCTGAATGTATTAAACAGCTAAGAAGACAATAAAATAAAATTTTTGTTCTTTAAATCAATTCGTAACATACTTTATTATGATTTTGGGATGTTGCTAAAATAGATAGAACAGAAGAATACACAGACACAGTTTGTATTGAAGACCTGAAATGTCATTTGAGTTGTTTACACTCCTGTCAATTGCATTTAAATTATTTGCGGTCACTCAGTGAAGCAGAATATGTGGCAATTTAGTGAGTATGAAGCATTTTCAGTATAACAGTCCATATTTGTTAGTGACAGCTGTAGATCACTGACTGAATCATTTTCATACTTAGACACCTCGACTGTGAGAGTTTTTTCAACTACTGTACAACAAGGTCACCAATGTGAACAATCAATGCTTCTGAAACTGAACCTCTAACTGTAATGATTAATTAATTGAATTACAAGATTAAACATATTAAGATGCAACTCAATCATAAAAAGTGAAAAGGACTAAAAGTAACTTTGAATGTGTGTAAACAATCTATATGAATATATAAATATATGAAGGAAAAGGGAGTATTTGTATGAAAAACCCACAAACACAAACTTTACCCTGGTATGGATTGCAATGACTGAGGGGAAAAGCAGGGTGTTCTTTTATATAGCTTAACAGCTCTATACTCCCTCTGCTGGAGTCGTCTAGTAACTACAACTGCTGGTGTTACTGTAGATTGACATTATAAACATAAAACATGAGGAAAGACAGAAACACCTGTTGTCACAGTGCTGCAGTGGACAAAATAACATTTTAAACACAAGATCAACTATATCCTTAGAATGCTATTATGCATATTATTCAATCTGTCACACCAGAAGCTTGTAGACAGCGTTTTTGTAGTTGCTCGAAAGGTTAAATGGAGACGAAAGAGCAATTTCAGCAGTTGATTCTTGGATTAACTAAAATATTGTTTTCCAGAAGTGGTTTTCTACTTAATTAAGTGAGCAGAGAACAAAAACTGTAGGGGATGCTGCTGGATTTGCTGATTATGTTTTGACTCATAAAGTTACATTTAGTATAATTACCAACTCAAGGCTAAAATTCATTCACCCCTTTGGCATTTTCACTTTTAGGTAGTTCTACTCCTTAAACAAAGTATTTGGTCTTACGTCCAACCCAACATTTATTATTGATAGCTCTGTAGCAATGTCAGGGTTTGATCTGACCATACCCATTTGTATCTTGTATCTTTTAGGACACTGGTACATTTAAGTCTATACACTTGAAAAGGGTGTTGCCCCTGACTGATGAGACTTTCCTTGGCGATGATGCATTGATGTCCTTTCTCAGGGCATGTCTGAATACTGTGTAACTGATGTGCGGTCTGGTCACAGTGCTCATGTCAGTGGGATTGCTTCCCTCCATTACAGTGGTCAACCTAATTTTGTCCAGCTATGACAGACAAAACTGTACCTTCTGAACAGTCTGACCACAATGAATTAACACCTCAAGCACATCTATCCTTGTGTTGTGACTCATGCTCAGTCTCAGAAACCTGACTCTTTCAATCTTTGTGAAACATTGATGGATGATCCCCCAGATACAGCTGAGCCAGAGCTGGTGGCTGCCTGTGCAGTCAATCCTGAATTTGACAGTGTGAAGGATAACTTATCTGTTGCCTCTAAACTTGATGATCTGACATTGTGTAACCTTTGTGTTTCTGCTAAAGCTCCATGGCAGCCAGGTAGAGTAGAACTAGTGAGGTCACAGAGTGTTTCGCAGTATTTTGCAGCTGTCAAGCCAAAGGTTGGGTTTTAACCTATGGTTTTAACTGGATGGTGATGTGCTCAAGTGAAAGTGTAACTGTAAACATATTAAGATTAAACTCAATCATAAAAAGTGAAAGTACTCAAAATAAATTCAAATGTGTGTAAACAATCAGTGATGGATGGTAAAATATTGTCTCAGCTTTGTGATTCAATATCTCTGATGTTTCACTGTCCTCTAGTGGTGAAGCTTCAGAGTTGCAGATTCAGCCTCCATCACTGAGGTCTCCCTCCACTGTCTGCTTTAAAGGCTCAGTTCACCTGAATAACAATAAACATATTTTCTCACTTTCCTCCTAAATTGTGAGATGTGTGTGTTTATTTCCAAAGGTAGGTTCCCCTGTATTTAAAGTCCATGTAAAGTAAGAATAAATATGTGTTCTGAGTTTGACATACCACAGAAAAGTGTGTTGTTAACCACCCTGCCCAATTTGAATGATTAAAATATATCTCAAAATATATGAAATTAGGCTTCCAAACACTGTGGGAGTGCCCGCCGAGTCCGCTGAAACCCCGCCCCCTACCAAGTGTCACCTGTGAATCAAAGTTACCACTTCTACCCGAAACATGGACGCTACATCTGAGAGCTTTCTGCTGCTAGCTCAGCGGCTAGCTTGGCGTATTTATACCTCTACAGCAGCAACAGGGGCGGGTTTATGCTAATCACTAAATCCTGAACACAGAAATCTTGAAACACAGTTTGTGAAGCCTAGCTCCACAATTCAAATCTAAATGGTTGAAATGCTTTTTACACCTTTTTTAGAAATACATTTATGACCTATTAAATGTGTTTAGAAGAAAATGTCTGAATTCACTTTACACAGTCTTTAGATAAAGGACATCTCAGTATACAATCTACCTGATAGAACATTTTTTATTTTATTGTTCAGTTAAACTGTATCATGGTTCACAGGTCAAAGAGATGAACTGTAGAGAGCATCGGTGCATCTTTACACAGCAGAAGGACTGATTTCTGATTAGCTCTGTGTTACAGTCAGAGTGATTGTGAATGAGTGAGTGTACACCTGTAGATATAAAACATGTTATGATCTAATTTAAACACAGATCCCTGTATCATTTTTTTGATGTACATTAATTTGTATTTGTTTCTTAATACTTGCAATAAACACTGTGCTCAACATGTGACTTCTTACTTCCCATACTGATGCACTACATCTCTTTGAACTCATGGTGGTGTATTCAGAGTTTCAACATGCACTAGAAGTGTGAGGAGATGCATCAAACCAAATGTCACACATATGTAACGTGTTTTCTTTAGACACTGAACTGTCCACACACTTAAAAACATGAAGATGATAAAAAAAAGTGTTATTATTTCTTTTCTCTCTTTAAATTGCTAAAAGGCCAGAACACTGGTGTCTTTTTTATCTCTACAAAGATCACATTAGGTCTCTAGAAAACAGGAAAATGTGGTTTGTCACATCAACCTATACTGTCACCTGGCCCCTCATGCATACTCATAATGATAAGAAAGAGGAAGTAAATGTACTCATTTAATTTAACACCCTAATATCTGACTTCTGCTCACAGACCACAGACGACGATCACCTTAACAGACAACGTCCTTCTCTGCTGTAAGTAGAACAGTTTACTGATATGATTATTACATGTTGTTTACATTATTTGATGTATTTTATTGTCTCTGAAGCCTCACAGAGAGATGAGAGGAGCAGCTATGAGTTTAACAGCAGCAGCGAGTGGATTTGTTGTCTTCCTTCTCTCTGTGTCAGGTACTGTATATCTACATTTACATAGTAGGATATTTAGGTTTGATATATGTTTGATGCAGTATGATGAATAACTTTTAGAAAACCCTGTAATAATATTATATTAAGATGTCTGCGTCATGAGTGGTGGGGGTGGGGCCTGGCTGATATGGTTTGTCCTCCCTCCCTCCATAGATTGTTAGAATCATATATTTTTATTCATGCATATGAATATATTCATAGTTATGTGACGGTACAGCAATGCACTGAGAATTTCATCTTATCAACTGTTTTAGCTGTTCCAACCACAACAGTTTCCTCTTTCTGTGAAAACTTATTTTATTTTAGTTGCTATCAGTAGTTTCCATTACGTCATGTTCTGCATTTCTTTGTGGTTTTCACACTTAATTGAGCAGCAACTTGACCACAGAACTTACAAAGAGGAAACTAAACGAGACAAGTATCTCTAATGTAAAACAACATTAATGTTCACAGCTTCAATATATTCTTGTTTCTTCACTGCACCTTCAGACTATCTTATGTTCTGTCTCAGTGCAGAGAGATTCACTGTAAACAGCATCTAACCAGTTTGTTTGTATGTTAAAAATATCTTTGGACATTTCTATGCCTGTGCATGGAGGCATAATACAGAAATAACATAATGAAAGTAATACAATAGTTATAAAGTGTGGACAAGTTAAATTAACATGAGCAAAAACAATGACACAGAAAAAGTCTCAGTGTTAATGAGGTGAAAACAACACTGATGCATCACTGATCTGCTGCTTTAACATAATGAGGAGTTTTGAATGACAAATATTGAAGATCATATTGGTGCCATGATTCACTTTGTCTTATTCACTGATTCTTAACTTGTTATAAATCTGATTGTGGTTTCTGATATGCTCTGTGTTACAGTGGTACAGGGTCAGAACGGCTGGGGAGTGACTTACACTTCTACTAAGATCTATGCCTTAAAAGGATCAACAGTGGACATAAACTGCACCTACAGATACCCATCCAGGATAAATAACCGTGATACTGCAGTTGATGAAACATTCTGGTTTAGTAAAGGGAGTAATAATGATCTGAAAACAGTCTCAGAGTACGCAGGTCGTTTGCAGTATCGCTGTGATAAGAACGACTGCACTCTGAGAATCACAGACCTGAAAGAGAGAGACTCAGCTGAGTACAAGTTCAGGTTCATAACAAACCAACCAAAAGGGAAATATACTGGTTCACCTGGAGTCACTTTGACTGTCACAGGTAACATTTTCATTGGAAGATGTAATTTAGTTTCAAATGGTTAATATCTTGGAAATAGTTCTGTGAATGTTTGTGTGTGTATGAAGATAAATGACATTTCTGTTCTTTCTTCACAGTTCCAGATCTCCAGGTTCAGGTGATCCCATCAACAATCAATCCTTCCTCAGCAGAGCTGAAGTGTCACAGCAGTTGTCGTCTACCTGATCGTTCTTCCTTCATCTGGTACAAGAATGGACAGAATATTAGTGGAGAAACATCTACTTATTCAACCAATGTCAACCATGCAGACAGCTATTCCTGTGCTGTTACAGGATATGAGGATTTCCCCTCTCCTTCAGTTTGTGAGTTTTCATCAGTCTTCCACTAACATAACAGCATCTTGCGGAGCCTTTTATCTAAAGTACTGTACTATGACTTCATGTATTTCTAGTATGTATGACCCCACTGCCTCACTTGTTATTGGCTCCATGTTTTTCTCATTAGTGCCACGGGTGCTCAGCTCCGAGGCACACTTATTCTTCCGCCGTTTTTCAGCGCGTAACTCCTCCCGCAGCTTTGAGAAAACCCCGACAATATATACATCAAAACATGCGGCTCGGTCGGGGGAAGGGTGCTATGACTTTTGGTGTTGAAATTCCAAAGTTTCCCAAAGTTATTCCCAAAAAAAACGGGGAAAATCTCCATTGAAAATGAATGGGATTTTTTTTTTTAAACCACAAAAATTCACCTTTTTTCAGAGTCACGTAGCTCGCTCATACATGCATGTAGAAACGTGATTCAAACTTTAAAACGGAGGAAAACTTGTGCTCTCTGGAAAAATACCAAACTATTTTTACATAACGTAAACTTTTCAAACTATGAGCAGTCAAACGAGGAGAGGAAATCACTTTTTCGTCAAAGTTAGAGTGGAATCGGCAGTTAGCTAGAGTGTGAGAAGCAGTAAAAATTAACCTTAATTTATATTTTTAACTCGAGCTCACGGCCAAACCGTAAAAAGGAGACAAATAATTTTATGTCAAAATGTAGGCATAGGTGTTGGGATTCATAAAATGTGACTTTGACAGGCGGGGTCTGTACAAAATTTAAACGGGGGGGCCGAGACCGGCACCAATACCTGTCTCGCTCCTCATTGACCCTAATGTAATCGTCTTCTTTTTTCAAAAGAGTCTCACTCTGTCTTCACACTGAGCTTACTCGCTCATTTTAAGGAATATGTGAATAAAATAAACACTTTCAGAATCTGCCGGCTTCTGCGTCTCTCACGGTGTTTTCGGTTTTTGGACAGGAGTTACGGTTCTCTCACAGTTTGCAATTGTTCGGGACCTTGTCAGAAGCCAAATTCTTCAGAATTTTGAGAATTCTTTCCAAGCAGATTCTCAAATCGCCATAGCAACCGCAGGGCCTTAGCTGACCTTGGCAACCTGTTGCTGGGCAGAAACTGAGCTACTTTTTTGTGATTGGCTAAACTGACCTTCTTTTTTGTGATTGGCTAATTCCTGTCTGTCTGTTTTGCCAGTTAACTGAGCTAATTCATTTGAATGGATTAATTCATGTTTACTGAGGACAAAATAAATAGTTTTATTGTTTTGTATTGTAGTTATATGGTTTGTGGTATATAAACAGATTCAACATTTATCAATAGAAGATGAACAAAATGTACATAATTTAATTTCATGCAACCAAGAAATTTAAAATAAAAAGTATAATAAAATCTACTCTCTAAATGATTTGAAGATTTACTTAATAATTTCATAACAGTGATGTTCCTGTCTGTGGAAAAAATGAAGTAGACTTTAATTAATAAGTATAAATAAATATTATTTATGCTTAAATATGATTAACATTCACTTAATATCTTCAGGAATGTTAAATTGAGAATAAAGTACATTCATAAAGAAAAAATAAATCTTGTACTCGTCCCGGCAGTAGCCCCGTGGCACTCAAAATTTCCCTGGTGTTTACTTTATAATTATAAATTTCATCTTTTTTCAGAATCACCTAGCTCTCTTATACTTGCACATAGAAATGTGATTCAAACTTTAAAACAGAGGAAAACTTGTGCTCTCTTCACAACACTAAACTGTTTTAACATAACATGTACACTTTTTCAAAGTATGAGCAGTCAAACGAGGAGTGGAAATCACTTTTTCTTCAAAGTTAGAGTAGAAACATCAGTTATTGACACTCTTACTGCTCAAATGCATGCCAGGCAGGTATGGTGTGTGCGTGTCTTTGTCTGTGTGTTTTGTACACACTGTGTAGTGTGCTAACATTATATGTGAAGTGTAAAGTGCTGTAGTGTAGTGCTTAGAGTTAGTGCATGTTGCTACTGCCTTGTGCTCTGTGTGCTACTCTCTACTTACATCTACTGTTACACTTGATACTGACTAGTAAGATGTACTTAATACTGCCACAGTAAAAGTTACTTAGTGTTATATGATCAGGGTGACTTTTGAACACTGGAAATAAATCGCGTACTCGTCCCGGCAGTAGCCCCGTGGCACTCAAAATTTCCCTGGAATTTTCTAGTTGAGCTCTACTGTTGTCAGTATCAATACAATATAACCTGCTCTGTGTTACTGCAGAGAAACGTTTTTTATGATAGTATCTCAACTATTAGAGAAACTTTTATACCAAGAGTTTGACAACTAGATTATTATAGATTATTTTATCTTCAGTCTCACTGTGAAATGGGGGGCATCATTACTGTCTTTACAACACATTTCACATTCTGTACACACACACACACACACGACTAAGTATTTAGGACTAACTCTGCTGTTTTAAATTAATTTTATCTTTCAGGTGTCCGTGGTCAATCCTGCAACAGAGTGATTTACATTAACAGAAGCATCTGTGACTCCAGAGGCTCTTCAGTGGACATTTCCTGCACATACAGCACAAACTATGAATCTATCAGATCATCATTCTGGTTCAGTCCTGATCGTAGTCATCAGTGGCAGAATCCCTCACAGCCTGAGGACCTTAGTAAAGACTCCCAGTATGCAGGTCGTGTTCAGGTCCTTAAAACAGAGAGAGGACGCTCCACTCTGAGAATCTCTGACTTGAGAGAGAGCGATTCAGCCCAGTATCACTTCACATTCAAAACACAAAGCTTTGAATGGAGGAGTAGTTTACCTGGAACAACTCTGACTGTCACAGGTACTGATGAACACAAACACTGACACAGGACATTTAAACAAGCTGATTACAAATGAATGGAGTGATTGGCTGAACTAATGGAGTTTCATTTAATTTGTTGTTAAATGATCCACCAGTTTAGTTGGTCACTCATATGAATTGTCATTTGAACTGTCTCACTTTGGTTTCATTATCTGTGATGTACAAATGAAGGGCCTCTTTTTTTTCCTCACAGAGTCAAATCTACAAGTGCAATTGACGAGAGTCTATCAGTCTTATACCTGGGCAGAGCTGAAGTGTCACAGCAGTTGTCGTCTACCTGACAGTTCTTCCTTCATCTGGTACAAGAATGGACAGAATATTAGTGGAGAAACATCTTCTACTTATTCAACCAATGTCAACCATACAGACAGCTATTCCTGTGCTGTTACAGGATATGAGGATTTCCCCTCTCCTTCAGTTTGTGAGTTTTCTTCAGTCTTCCACTAACATAACAGCATCTTGCGGAGCCTTTTATCTAAAGTACTGTACTATGACTTCATGTATTTCTAGTATGTATGACCCCACTGCCTCACTTGTTATTGGCTCCATGTTTTTCTCATTAGTGCCACGGGTGCTCAGCTCCGAGGCAACTATTATTCTTCTCCATACTTATTAGTGCCACGGGTGCTCAGCTCTGAGGCACTCCACTCCAGAAGCTGGAGAGCAACTATTAATCTTCTCCATACTTATTATTATTCTTCCGCCGTTTTTCAGCGCGTAACTCCTCCTGCAGCTTTGAGAAAACCCCGACAATATATGCATCAAAACGTGCGGCTCGATCCGGGGAGGGGTGCTATGACTTTTGGTGTTGAAATTCCAAAGTTTCCCAAAGTTATTCCCAAAAAAACGGGGAAAATCTCCATTGAAAATGAATGGGATTTTTTTTTTTAAACCACAAAAATTCACCTTTTTTCAGAGTCACGTAGCTCGCTCATACATGCACGTAGAAACGTGATTAAAACTTTAAAACGGAGGAAAACTTGTGCTCTCTGGAAAAATACCAAACTATTTTTACATAACGTAAACTTTTCGAACTATGAGCAGTCAAACGAGGAGAGGAAATCACTTTTTCGTCAAAGTTAGAGAGGAATCGGCAGTTAGCTAGAGTGTGAGAAGCAGTAAAAATTAACCTTAATTTATATTTTTAACTCGAGCTCACGGCCAAACCGTAAAAAGGAGACAAATAATTTTATGTCAAAATGTAGGCATAGGTGTTGGGATTCATAAAATGTGACTTTGACAGGCGGGGTCTGTACAAAATTTAAACGGGGGGGCCGAGACGGGCAGCGATCCCTGTCTCGCTCCTCATTGACCCTAATGTAATCGTCTTCTTTTTTCAAAAGAGTCTCACTCTGTCTTCACACTGAGCTTACTCACTCATTTTAAGGAATATGTGAATAAAATAAACACTTTCAGAATCTGCCGGCTTCTGTGTCTCTCACGGTGTTTTCGGTTTTTGGACAGGAGTTACGGTTTTCTCACAGTTTGCAATTGTTCGGGACCTTGTCAGAAGCCAAATTCTTCAGAATTTTGAGAATTCTTTCCAAGCAGATTCTCAAATCGCCATAGCAACCGCAGGGCCTTAGCTGCCCCCTAGCAACCTGTTGCTGGGCAGAAATTGAGCTACTTTTTTGTGATTGGCCAATTCTACCTGTCTGTCTGTTTTGCCAGTTAACTGAGCTAATTCATTTGAATGGATTAATTCATGTTTACTGAGGACAAAATAAATAGTTTTATTGTTTTGTATTGTAGTTATATGGTTTGTGGTGTATAAAAAGATTCAACATTTATCAATAGAAGATGAACAAAATGTACATAATACAATTTCATACAACCAAGAAATTTAAAATAAAAAGTATAATAAAATCTACTCTCTAAATGATTTGAAGATTTACTTAATAATTTCATAACAGTGATGTTCCTGTCTGTGGAAAAAATGAAGTAGACTTTAATTAATAAGTTTAAATAAATATTATTTATGCTTAAATATGATTAACATTCACTTAATATCTTCAGGAATGTTAAATTGAGAGTAAAGTACATTCATAAAGAAAAAATAAATCTTGTACTCGTCCCGGCAGTAGCCCCGTGGCACTCAAAATTTCCCTGGTGTTTACTTTATAATTATAAATTTCATCTTTTTTCAGAATCACCTAGCTCTCTTATACTTGCACATAGAAATGTGATTCAAACTTTAAAACAGAGGAAAACTTGTGCTCTCTTCACAACACTAAACTGTTTTAACATAACATGTAAACTTTTTCAAAGTATGAGCAGTCAAACGAGGAGTGGAAATCACTTTTTCTTCAAAGTTAGAGTGGAAACATCAGTTATTGACACTCTTACTGCTCAAATGCAGGCCAGGCAGGTATGGTGTGTGTGTGTGTCTTTGTCTGTGTGTTTTGTACACACTGTGTAGTGTGCTAACATTATATGTGAAGTGTAAAGTGCTGTAGTGTAGTGCTTAGAGTTAGTGCATGTTGCTACTGCCTTGTGCTCTGTGTGCTACTCTCTACTTACATCTACTGTTACACTTGATACTGACTAGTAAGATGTACTTAATACTGCCACAGTAAAAGTTACTTAGTGTTATATGATCAGGGTGACTTTTGAACACTGGAAATAAATCGCGTACTCGTCCCGGCAGTAGCCCCGTGGCACTCAAAATTTCCCTGGAATTTTCTAGTTGAGCTCTACTGTTGTCAGTATCAATACAATACAACCTGCTCTGTGTTACTGCAGAGAAACGTTTTTTATGATAGTATCTCACCTATTAGAGAAACTTTTATACCAAGAGTTTGACAACTAGATTATTATAGATTATTTTATCTTCAGTCTCACTGTGAAATGGGGGGCATCACTACTGTCTTTACAACACATTTCACATTCTGTACACACACACACACACACACACACACATACACACACACACGACTAAGTATTTAGGACTAACTGTGCTGTTTTAAATTAATTTTATCTTTCAGGTGTCCGTGGTGAATCCTGCAACAGAGTGATTTACACTAACAGAAGCATCTGTGACTCCAGAGGCTCATCAGTGGACATTTCCTGCACATACAGCAGTTCTGAATCTATCACATCATCATTCTGGTTCAGTCCTGATCGTAGTCATCAGTGGCAGAATCCCTCACAGCCTGAGGACCTTAGTAAAGACTCCCAGTATGCAGGTCGTGTTCAGGTCCTTAAAACAGAGAGGGGACGCTCCACTCTGAGAATCTCTGACCTGAGAGAGAGCGATTCAGCCCAGTATCACTTCACATTCAAAACACAAAGCTTTGAATGGAGGAGTAGTTTACCTGGAACAACTCTGACTGTCATAGGTACTGATGAACACAAACACTGACACAGGACATTTAAACAAGCTGATTACAAACTAATGGAGTGATTGGCTGAACTAATGGAGATTCATTTAATTTGTTGTTAAATGATCCACCAGTTTAGTTGGTCACTCATATGAATTGTCATTTGAACTGTCTCACTTTGTTTTCATTATCTGTGATGTACAAATGAAGGGCCTCTTTTTTTTCCTCACAGAGTCAAATCTACAAGTGCAGTTGACGAGAGTCTATCAGTATTATACCCAGGCAGAGCTGAAGTGTCAGAGCAGCTGTCGTCTACCTGATCGTTCTTCCTTCATCTGGTACAAGAATGGACAGAAAATTCAGGATAAAACATCTTCTACTTATGAAGGGTACTTTTTTCCTGCAGACAGCTCTTCCTGTGCATTAAAAGGATTTGAGCATCATCCTGCTCCTTCAGTGTGTGAGTTTACAACACAGTCTTCTACTAACATAACCTTTAACCTATTGTACTATATATTGGATGTACATGTGATTAAGAAATTGCTTAAAAGTGAATCAAAATCCCACTAAATCCAAAGTAAGAGCTTACTGTATATTAAAAAAGTTAGTCCACTCAAAATACAAAAACCATACTTTCTGACTTTTCTAACAATGCAAATAATTATAGTTTAATATCAATATAATTAAATTGAGTGGAATACTGTTTATGCTGCTTCAATCATGTCAAGCTTATGTTTGAAAAACTATTGATCTATGTGTCTTACAGGGAAATGATTTTGGATAATCTGCAGAGTGATATAATGTATTATCTTGTTCTTTTAGTGCTTGTTTGTTGAAGATCTTTCAAAGCCCTCTATACACATCGGGCGTGATTTACTAAAGGTCTGCGTGTGTAAAAACGTGTGCAAACTTGACATCACCCGCAAAAAATGTGCAAGCTGATCTACTAACGCAGCGCACTGAGGTTTGCGTCTTTCAACTGTGCAAGATAATACGCGCTGTCCATTTAGTACGTTTACCATAATGAATGTAATATTTGTAGTTTACTGTAATGAATGTAATATCAGTAGTTTACCGTAATGAATGTAATAGTAGTAGTTTACCATAATGAATGTAATATCAGTACGTTTACCGTAATTAATGTAATATTAGTAGTTTACCGTAATTAATGTAATATTAGTAGTTTACCGTAATTACTGTAATATGGGGCGTTTCAACCCCAGTGTGCAAAATACAGGGAGGAGAAAATGCAAATATATTATTTAGCACACGCATTGTGATTTACCAAACCTCAAAGTATTATTTCTGATGCTAACTGCGTCTATAAATAATACCTTTTGATGGGCAGGTATTAACTGGCTGTTGCTATGGAGACGAGGAGACGGAGGCACAATGACAGAATACGCACAGGATGGAGTTTTTCCACCTGTGTTAATATTTTGGAGTGGAATATTTTTAGTTTTACTAACAGCATTGACTTTGTCACTAATAATCTCCCATATGTGGGTTTTTCTGGTAATATTAGTTTTGTGTTATAACTCAATATATCAGTTAACCTCTTCCACTAGAACCTGATCACATTTCATTTTGTGCTTGCAGCTTTCTGCTCGTCCAACCTCTCCATTAAGACACAAAACCGTCATTTAAAACTGCTGTCTGCACCTGTTACACCTGTTTTCATTTACACAGTTATTCTTAGTAGATCACCTGCAAAACGCTCGCAAATGAAACGTACAATCTATTGCACCGTGTACGCAATTTAGTACCCTTTATTTGTGATCTTAGTAAATCAGGCCCATAATGTATTGGTCTACATCTGCGCATTATTACTTAGAAGAAGTAGTAGTAGTATTAAAACTGTGCTGTTAAATTAATTATATCTTTCAGGTGTCCATGGTCAATCCTGCAACAGAGTGATTTACACTGACAGAAGCATCTGTGCCTTCAGAGGCTCATCAGTGAACATTTCCTGCACATACAACAGTTATAAATTTATGACATCATCCTTCTGGTTCAGTCCTGATCGTAGTCATCAGTGGCAGAATCGCTCACAGCCTGAGGACCTTAGTAAAGATTCCCAGTATGCAGGTCGTGTTCAGGTCCTTGAAACAGAGAGCAGACGCTCCACTCTGAGAATCTCTGACCTGAGAGAGAGCGATTCAGCCCAGTATCACTTCACATTCAAAACAAGAAGCTTTGAATGGAGGAGTAGTTTACCTGGAACAACTCTGACTGTCACAGGTACTGATGAACACAAACAGACATAAACACACAAACATTAGTACTTTTAAAAACACAGAAGTTTTTACTAATGATCAGTCGTCACAATCATCACATTACAAACATACATTTTTAATATAGCTGCTGTCCTCCAATACTTCTAGGAATTATAACTGATGTCTTGATATTCATGTACATTTATGATTATTTAGAACAAGTGATGATAATATTGTCCTTCCTCACATATGCAGCTCTCCAGGTGCAGGTGATCACAATAACAGTCCATCAGTCTCATATGGAGGCAGAGCTGAAATGTCTCAGCAGCTGCAGTCCAGCAGGTCGTATTTCTTACGTCTGGTTCAAGAACGGACAGAAAATGATGAAGGAGGAAACTTCTCTTTATTCAGGGCAGTTTAATCCTGGTGACAACATCTCCTGTGCTTTGAAAGGACATGAGGATTACCGCTCTCCTTCAGTGTGTGAGTTTAGTTCACTGTGTCAGTCTGTGTTTCTCCCCAAATTAAACATATACCTGGAATATTCAGAATCACTTTAATGTGGTTCTTGATGTAGATTCATGATAATTATTTTAAAAACATAATAAGAAAGTGATCTGCCTACTGTGTAAAATGATTAAAGGTTTGTCATTTGTGGTTAGTTTCCACAAGCAGGATCATTGTGTAAGTCCATTGTGACAACTACTCCCGATGATCAATGAGAAACTACTAGAAAAAAAGATCTGAATTAAAATATATGCCAACATATTCTAATCTTAAATGCATGTTTAATCTCCTCCAGATGCTCCAAAGCTTCCCTCTGTGTCAGTGAGTCCCTCTGAGATAGTGGAGGGCAGTTCAGTGACTCTGACTTGTAGCAGTGATGCTAACCCAGCAGCTAATTACACCTGGTACAAGGAGAATGAAGACTCACCAAAAGCATCAGGACAGATCTTCACCATCACTGATGTCAGACCTGAACACAGTGGGAATTATTCCTGTGAAGCCCAGAACAGAATAGGAAGTCATAGCTCCACCTTACATCTGACTGTTGTGAAAGGTAAGCACTCACACACTCTCACACTCTCACAGACACACACACACACACACACACACACACACACACACACACACACACACACACACACACACACACACACACACACACACACACATCTGTATACAACACAAGAGGTTTATCTGTTGGTCCCTTTTTTTAGGGAAATCAGTATTTATGATGATCATCATCAGGTTTTTTCTGGCAGTCCTGATGCTGATTCCTCTGCTTCTCTTGATTCTGTGGACGAGGTAAAACAATTAAGAAAACATCCCTCCATTTATTTTCTTCAAATATTTTGAAAGTTTTTTACATCATGGTTTTCTAATAGTTAATCCTTTTTCTTTTTCTTTTATTGTTTCAACCCAGGAAGAAGAAAATGCTGAGTTCTACCACTGACCTGAATGAACCTGTAGAGACTATAGAGGTGTGAGAGAGAAACCTTATTGACAGAACTTATCCTAAAATACAGTTATGATCACTTGGCTCATGAATGCAAGCAAACACATTTATATTGTCAACATGAAGATGTTAATTTATATTTAAAATATGACTTGTACAGTAAAATCCTGTAATGTATTTCACCTGAATAAGATTTTAGCAAATAATTCTGTTTTAAACATGATTTAATACATTTCTAATAAAATCTGATTACATGTAATCTCATGAAGTAGGTCCATTAATCCTCATTTTGACATTTCTCCCCATCAGTTGGACTCTCGTCTTGAATATGAGAACGTCTCAGACTTGCAGGTCGTCACTGCAGCACAGACAGAAGACACAGAGGAGCAGGAAGACCTGGAGTAAAATCCAGTCAGGTTGGAGCCTCCTGAAAGGAAAAACAGGCTGATATCAGATTAATTCATATTACAGATATTTAGGATTAGAGCTGCAATGCAAAGTGTTATTTTAAATGTGTACATACTGTAATTAATCACTTTTGAGGAATCCTGATTGGCTTCTTGTGCAGTTTACTGTATATTTTCACACATCAAACATAATCTCAGTTCTATCACACTTTGCTGAATGTCACATTATCCAGGTATTGCAGTGACTGATATACAATAAACAGCCAGCTTCCACAACATCTCTGTAGTTGGAAACATGATTGCAGTTCCCTCTCACTGCTGCAGAGGACGACAGTGTGCAGAAAGTTTCTGCTTTAAATAGTTTTTATGTTCATTTTTCAGGATCTGAATGTATTAAACAGCAAATAAGACAATAAAATTTTATTTTTTTCTTTAAATCTTACTTAATTATGATTTTGGGATGTTGCTAAAATAGATAGAAGAGAAGAATACACAGACACAGTTTATATTGAAGGCCTTAAATGTCATTTGAGATGTTTATAATTGTGTATATACAATTGCATTTAAATTATTTGCGGTCACTCAGAGAAGCAGAATATGTGGCAGTTTACCGAGTATGAAGCCTTTTCAGTATAACAGTCCATATTTGTTAGTGACAGCTGTAGATCACTGACTGAATCATTTTCATACTTAGACACCTCGACTGTGAGAGTTTGTTCAACTACTGCACAACAAGGTCACCAATGTGAACAATCAATGCTTCTGAAACTGAACCACTAACTGTAATGATAAATTAATTGAATTACAAGATTAAACATATTAAGATGCAACTCAATCATAAAAAGTGAAAAGGACTAAAAGTAACTGCGAATGTGTGTAAACAATCAGTGATTCAGTATCTCTGATGTTTCACTGCCCTCTAGTGGTGAAGCTGTTGCAGATTCAGGCTTCACCACTGAGGTCTCCCTACACTGTCTGCTTTAAAGGCTCAGTTCACATGAATAACAAAAAAACATATTTTCTCTCTGACTTCCGGTAGTGGCTAATTCTGCAGATAGTTTTGCATTAATATTGTTGTCAAATGGTGACATTTTGGGGGGTTTCTTTCTATTTTTATTTTAAAAAATTAAAAAGAAAAAAAAATGCTGTGAGTGAATCCTGGGTGACTTTAATACAGCAAACTTATCCAGTGAACTCCCTAAATATAGGATAGCATGTGCGCCACCAGAGCGGAGTATCCTTGATCATTGCTACACTACTGTGAAAGGTGGTTATCATGCAGTCCCACAAGCAGCTAGGACACTCAGATCACCGGATTATTCATCTTATAAACAACATACAGGCAAAAGTGATGATAGACTGTGTTATAGAATTGTATAGTACAGGTTGGAAAAAAGTATTAAAGTTACACAATCCAGTAAAGTGAGAAAAGCGAATTACCTATGTAGAGCATACATACATTTTAAATCCAGTTGTAGTTTTAACGTTTTGCCACTAGATGGTGGTAAAGAGCCGTATTCTGCTGACAGTCAAATCTACTCCAGCATTTCATCTCTTTTTTGGCCATTTCCTTTCTTGGAGGGTGGAGGGGACTGAGATTCGAAGGTGGTAGGTAAACAAAGCATGTAAACAGAACTCTACTTGACATGTTTGGAAGTGTCAATACACACGACAATATTTACAGTAAACACATCAGCCATCTTGTACATCCATAAATCGCACACTGAATGACTCAAATGGCAATTCTACTTTCTCATGTTTAGATGTGAGATTGACAAACGGATTGGTGTTAACATCAACACTGATGAGGGTGTTGTAGTGGACCGTTATATGAAGAAAGAGCTGAACCTGAGGGCGAATGTAACCCGTGGTTACCAAAACCCTTACAATAGACAATAAATTAGATTAAAAATAGATAACTTAATTATAGGAAGGTGAATTTTGAGGACATGATCTGACTATTAGCTACATAAACAAATAAAAATGAACTGTATTAATTGAATAGTAGTTAAACCAGCTTCCCCATTATAAAAGACCGTGTTGAGAGGCGGCAGCTCTCTTTCCATCAGAGCAGCGACACAGACATCCAGACCAACAGAGCCCCCCAACAAACCCTAAGAAAAGAAAAGAAACATGGAGCAGTCACAATTATGCTGCTCTCTGCCAAAGAAAGTCATGGTGAGTTATTAATTATAGCTCGTTTTTATGTGAATATGACCTTATTAACCGTCAGAGTCAGAAAATTAAAGAAAAAGGGAAAAACGTTAGCAGTAACTATGCAAGCGTTAGCAACAGTTAGCAGCCGTTAGCAACCGCTTAGTGACTGGTTGGTGCTGCTAACTGTTGGACTTATTTTCCAAATTTACCCAGCAACAAGAAATAGTATTTTCTGATTGGCTGGTAGGTCGCTAACACGGGACAACTATGAAGGCCTCTTTGTTCATTTCTGTAGTATATTAGTTTCTGTGTGGTGGGATCATAGACTGTATATAAGAAAGGGTGGGATCTATCAGCTCTCAGCATGAGAAATAACAGGTGTGGGTGTGAAGTGCTTGAAATGCGTCAATATTTTGTGAGCTGAAGCTAAATTTATATAACCTGTGTGTAATTGTCTCATTGATTTTTAATGTTTTAATGGGGAGAATAAATATGATAAAATGTTATGGACATCTTTTAATTTTGTTTAGTTAAATTAATGTTAAAATAATAGAAAAACTGTCGTTGAAAAAAAAGCAAAAATATTTGAGCTGTGTGGCTTTGTTGTTACAAGGCCAGTTCCGCTTCATCCTCTTTGTCTGTTCCTGTTCCTCTTCGTCCTCAGTCAGGACTGAACCCCTGAGCCTGTCAGAAAAGTTTGATTGTTTTGTTAATTTTTATTGATAATTGAATGTTTTGATATTGTTTATTAGTATTATTATTTTGTTAGCATTTTATTTTTTTTGTAATAGGAATGATTGAAAATAGGAATAAATAGTTTAATTATTGTCTAATTAGTCAAAAACCCCAAAACAAAACAATGTAATCAAACAAATGTAACACTTAATATTAAAACTAAATTAATAATTAACACTAATTAGACACCTGACAGGTGGATTGCTGATTAAATTTGCAAAGGGAAAAGTTTATTTAGTATTTTTAAATTTTTTTAATTTACATATGTTTTGCTTCATAACTCCACAATACAGACATATCACCACACCATTACTTTCCTAAGCACAAATACACAATTGGAAAACACACTCATGAACAAGAACGTTTTATATGAAGGGAAAGGGAGTATTTATATGAAAAACCCACAAACACAAACTTTACCCTGGTATGAACTGCAATGACTGAGGGGAAAAGCAGGGTGTTCTTTTATATAGCTTAACAGCTCTATACTCCCTCTGCTGGAGTCGTCTAGTAACTACAACTCTTAGTTCTGCTGGTGTTACTGTAGATTGACATTATAAACATAAAACACGAGGAAAGACAGAAACACCTGTTGTCATAGTAGTGCAGTGGACAAAATAACATTTTAAACACAAGATAAACTATAACCTTAGAATGCTATTATGCATATTATTCAATCTGTCACACCAGAAGCTTGTAGACAGCGTTTTTGCAGTTGCTCGAAAGGTTAAATGCAAACCTATGTGGAATTTACCCAGGATCTTTGATCATTGGTGCATTTTACAAAAAGTGGAGACAAAAGAGCAATTTCAGCAGTTGATTCTTGGATCAACTAAAATATTGTTTTCCAGAAGTGGTTTTCTACGTATTTAAGTGAGCAGAGAGCAAAAACTGTAGGGGATGCTGCTGGATTTGCTGATTATGTTTTGACTCATAACGTTACTTTTATTATAATTACCAACTCAAGGAGCGCCGCGTATATCCGTATAATGCGAGTACACATATTTTGTTATGATACGTTAGTGCTGTACTCGCTTTATACAGATATACGAGGCGCTAAACTTGAGCTAATTTCGTCCGAACGAATCCAAATGACACCAAAATTGTCTGGGTGAGTAAAAGATCGTATTTTATGCTAGAAACAAGGTCCAGGTTGTAAAAAAAGGTAATTACCCTTTAAGTCTACACACTTGAAAAGGGTATTGCCTCTGACTGATGAGACTTTCCTTGGCGATGATGCATTGATGTCCTTTCTCAGGGCACGTCTGAATACTGTATAGCTGATGTGCGGTCTGGTCACAGGGCTCATGTCAGTGGGATTGCTTCCCTCCATAACAGTGGTCAACCTAATTTTTTCCAGCTATGACAGACTGACCACAATGAATTAACACCTCAAGCACATCTATCCTTGTGTTGTGACTCATGCTCAGTCTCAGAAACATGACTCTTTCAATCTTTGTGAAACATTGATGGATGATCCCCCAGATACAGCTGAGCCAGAGCTGGTGGCTGCCTGTGCGGTCAATCCTGCATTTGACAGTGTGAAGGATAACTTATCTGTTGCCTCTAAACTTGATGATCTGACATTGTGTAACCTCTATGTTTCTGCTAAAGCTCCATGGCAGCCAGGTACTAGTGAGGTCACAGAGTGCAGTATTTCACAGCTGTCAAGCCAAAGGTTGTGTATTAACCTATGGTTTTTTAACTGGATGGTGATGTGCTCAAGTGAAAATGTAACTGTAAACATATTAAGATTAAACTCAATCATAAAAAGTGAAAGTAACTCAAAATAAATTCAAATGTATCTAAACAATCAGTGATGGATGGTAAAATGTTATCTCAGGGTTGTGATTCAGTATCTCTGATGTTTCACTGTCCTCTAGTGGTGAAGCTTCAGTGTTGCAGATTCAGCCTCCATCACAGGTCTCCCTCCACTGTCTGCTTTAAAGGCTCAGTTCACTTGAGTAACAATAAACATATTTTCTCACTTTCCTCCTAAATTGTGAGATGTGTGTTAATTTCCAAAGGTAGGTTCCCCTGTATTTAAAGTCCATGTAAAGTAAGAATAAATATGTGTTCTGAGTTTGACATACCAAAAGTGTGTTGTTAACCACCCTGCCAAATTTAAATGATTAAAATATATCTCAAAATATATGAAATTAGGCTTCAAAGTTGCGTAAAACTCAGCCTCTTTCTCTGCTACCAAATGCTGTGGGCGTGCCCGCCGAGTCCGCTGAAACCCCGCCCCCTACCAAGTGTCACCTGTCAATCAAAGTTACCACTTCTACCCGAAACATGGACGCTAGGTCTGAGAGCTTTCTGCTGCTAGCTCAGCGGCTAGCTTGGCGGTTGACTCGGCGGCTAACTCGGCTGCTAGCTCAGCGGCTAACTGGCTAACTGTAGACTGTAGTAGTAGTAGTGTGCGCTGAATGTATTTATACCTCTACAGCAGCAGGGGCGGGTTTATGCTAATCACTAAATCCTGATCACAGAAATCTTGAAACACAGTTTGTGAAGCCTAGCTCCACAATTCAAATCTAAATGGTTGAAATGCTTTTTACACCTTTTTTAGAAATACATTTGTGACCTATTTAATGTGTTTAGAAGAAAATATCTGAATTCACTTTACACGGTCTTTAGATAAAGGACATCTCGGTACACAATCTACCTGATAGGACATTTTTTATTTTATTGTTCATTTAAACTGTATCATGGTTCACAGGTCAAAGAGATAAACTGTAGAGAGCATCTGTGCATCTTTACACAGCAGAAGGACTGATTTCTGATGTGCTCTGTGTTACAGTCAGAGTGATTGTGAATGCGTGCATAAAACATGTTATGATCTGATTTGAACATAGATCTCTGTATCACTTTTTTGATGTACATTAATTTGTATTTGTTTCTTAATACTTGCAATAAACACTGTGCTCAGCATGTTACTTCTTACTTCCCATACTGATGCACTACATCTCTTTGAACTCATGGTGGTGTATTCAGTGTCTCAACATGCACTAGAAGTGTGAGGAGATGCATCAAATAACATGTCACACATATGTCACGTGTTATCTTTAGACACTGAACTGTCCGCACACTTAAAAACATGAAGATGATAAAAAAGTGTTATTATTTCTCTTCTCTCTTTAAATTGCTAAAAGGCCAGAACACTGGTGTCTTATTATCTCTACAAAGATCACATTAGGTCTCTAGAGAACAGGAAACTTGCTTGTCACGTACGCCTATACTGTCACTTGGCCTCTCATGCATACTCATAATGATAAGAAAGAGGAAGGAAATGTACCCATTTACTTTAAGCCTGATATCTGACTTCTGCTCACAGATCACAAAGGTCGAGCATCTTAACAGACAACATCCTTCTCTGCTGTAAGTAGAACAGTTTACTGATATAACTATTACATGTTGTTTACATTATTTAATGTATTTTATTGTCTCTGAAGCCTCACAGAGAGATGAGAGGAGCAGCTATGAGTTTAACAGCAGCAGCGAGTGGATTTGTTGTCTTCCTTCTCTCTGTGTCAGGTACTGTATATCTACATTTACATTGTAGGACATTTAACACATTTACTCAGAGTAGAGTGTTTAATTAAGACAAAATAATAAAAATATAATTAGTATTAACTATTGAACATTGTAACAATATATTAAGATGTTCAGCTGTGTCTGCGTCGTGAGTGGTGGGGGTGGGGCCTGGCTGATATGGTTTGTCCTCCCTCCCTCCATAGATTGTAAGAATCATATATTTTTATTCATGCATATGAATGTATTCATAGTTATGTGATGGTACAGCAATGCACTGAGAATTGTATTTTGTCCTGATGTTTTTAAGCTGTTTGTTATTTTCTGCACTCTGTACTGTAGAGCTGGACGACTGTTTTAGCTGTTACAACTATGACAGTTTCCTCTTCTGTGAAAACTTCTTGACACCTATTTTATTTTAGTTGCTATCAGTAGTTAACCACACGTCATGTTCTACATTTCTTTGTGGTTTTCACACTTAATTGAGCAGCAACTTTAGCAAAGAACTAACAGAGAGGAAACTAAACAAGACAAGCACAGACTCTCTAATGATTCAGTTTCTTCTTCTCATCCTGTTCAGTAAAACAACATTAATGTTCACAGCTTCAATATATTCTTGTTTCTTCACTGCACCTTCAGATTATCTGATGTTCTGTCTCAGTGCAGAGAGATTAACTGTAAACAGCATCTAACCAGTTTGTTTGTATGTTAAAAAATATCTTTGGACATTTCTATGCCTGTGCATGGAGACATAATACAGAAATAACATAATGAAAGTAATACAACAGTTTATAAAGTGTGGACAAATTAAATTAACATGAGCAAAAACAATGACACAGAAAAGGTCTCAGTGTTAATAAGGTGAAAACATCACTGATGCATCACTGATCTGCTGCTTTAACCGCCCAAAAGTGACATTTTTACTCATTTTATGTTTGTAAAGTAAAAGCTTGCAGAATGAATGGACTAAAGCTGAAACACTCAGCAGTAACAAATGATAAAATATAATAATCAACAGATAAAATACTTTATTCTAGTTCATTTCTAGTCAGATTGATCCACAATGAGGAGCTTTGAAGGACAACAACTGAAGATCATATTGGTGCCATGATCCACTTTGTCTTATTCACTGATTCTTAACTTGTTATAAATCTGATTGTGGTTTCTGATGTGCTCTGTGTTACAGTGGTACAGGGTCAGAATGGCTGGGGAGTGACTTACACTTCTACTCACATCTGTGCCATAAAAGGATCAACAGTGGACATACGCTCCAGCTACAGATTCCCATCCAGAGTAAATAATGCTGATACTGCTGTCGATGAAACATTCTGGTTTACTAAGCTGAGTAATAATAAACCTGTGGATCTGAGAACAGTCTCAGAGTACGCAGGTCGTGTGCAGTATCACTGTGATAAGAACGACTGCACTCTGAGAATCACAGACCTGAGAGAGAGAGACTCAGCTGAGTACAAGTTCATGTTCACAACAAATCAACCAAGAGGGAAATATTCTGGTGTACCTGGAGTCACTTTGACTGTCACAGGTAACGTTCTCACTGGAAGATTTAATCTAGTTTCAAATGGTTAATATCTTGGAAATAGTTCAGTGAATGTGTTTGTGTATGAACATAAATTACATTTCTGTTCTTTCTTCACATATCCAGATCTCCCGGTGAAGGTGATCCCATCAACAACCGGTTCTTCCTGGGCAGAGCTGAAGTGTCACAGCACCTGTCGTCTACCTGATCGTTCTTCCTTCATCTGGTACAAGAATGGACAGAGAATCAGCAGTAAAACTTCCTTTTCTCATTCAGACTACTTCAATTATGCAGACAGCTATTCCTGTGCTGTTACAGGATATGAGGATTTCCCCTCTCCTTCAGTTTGTGAGTTTTCTTCACAGTCTTCCACTAACATAACAGCATCTTGTGAAGCCTTTTATCTAAAGTACTGTACAATGTTTTTCTCATTGAGCTCAGAGATTTTTTTTAAATAGTATCTCACCTATTAGAGAAACTTTTTTACCAAGAGTTTGACAACTAGATTATTATAGATTATTTTATCTTCAGTCTCACTGTGAAATGGGGGGCATCACTACTGTCTTTACAACACACACTACTGTCTTTACAACTCATTTCACATTCTGTACACACACATATACACACACACACACGACTACGTATTTAAGATTAACTGTGTTATTTTAAATTAATTGTATCTTTCAGGTGTCCATGGTCAATACTGCAACAGAGTGATTTACACTGACAGAAGCATCTGTGCCTTCAGAGGCTCATCAGTGGACATTTCCTGCACATACAGCAGTTATGAATCTATCACATCATCATTCTGGTTCAGTCCTGATCGTAGTCGTCAGTGGCAGTATCCCTCACAGCCTGAGGACCTTAGTAAAGACTCCCAGTATGCAGGTCGTGTTCAGGTCCTTGAAACAGAGAGAGGACGCTCCACTCTGAGAATCTCTGACCTGAGAGAGAGCGATTCAGCCCAGTATCACTTCACATTCAAAACAAGACGCTTTGAATGGAGGAGTAGTTTACCTGGAACAACTCTGACTGTCACAGGTACTGATGAACACAAACTGCTGATGAAGTCAGTGTATCAGAAGTTAACATGTTAAAATATTTGTATTCATCGTGAAATTGTGTTCTTGCTAATTGAGATTGTGGATAATCACTTCAGTTTGATATAATAAAAATTTACCAGTCCAAAAGATTTAAAAATATATATTTCTGAGACAATAACTGATCAAACAAATGAAAAGCACACAGTTAAATTGAAGTTTAACTTAGACAAACTCCATTAAAAAAGCATAAGGCAAAAATATATTATGGGTACGGTTGAGGACGGTGAGACTGATGTTTAGTCTCCTTGATGTTTGATGTTGTACTGGTAGCAAGTTAGTTACAGTGCATTTTATGACATTTCTGTTGTTCACAAATCCAGATGTAAAGATGCAGGTGTTTCGATCTTCCAGCGGTCCAAAGCTGATTTGTTTCAGCAACTGTCTTCCTCCTGGTCGTTCTTCCTATGCCTGGTACAGAAATGAGGAGAAAATTCAGAAAGAAACATCTTTCTCTTATAGAGGAGTTGTTGATCCTGCACACAGCTATTCCTGTGCTATTAACGGATATCGCTCTCCTCCAGTGTGTAAGTGTACTCCACTGTTTCACTAACAAAACGTCATCCTGGTGGAAACTTGAGCCCGAAGTGACAGAGCATGAAGGGTCCCATGCTCTCAGGGGCCTTGTCATTTGTAGTTCTCGATACACATCCAGTGTATTAAAATCAAAAGGTTCAGATAAAGTATAACACTAATTACAGCTTATATGTTTATTAAATATTATCTTTAGATCTAGTCATATTACCTCTGTCAAAACTTACAAACACCTCTATCAAACAGTTTGGCAAAGCAGCAGATATATGGCAGCATAATTACCTGAATGTCCAGCATCCGTCAAAGATGCGGGGCCAATCTGCTGCTAATTTCCCCCCTCTGCTCTCTAGATCTGTGTTTGCCAGACTGTCTTGCATCTCTGAAGCTTGAAATTTATTTATAAATGTATATGAAAGCCTTTATTTAGTGACAGTTTACAACCCCAATTCCAATGAAGTTGGGACGTTGTGTAAAACATAAATAAAAACGGAATACAATGATTTGCAAATCCTTTTCAACCTATATTCAATTGAATACATTACAAAGACAATATATTTAATGTTCAAACTGATAAACTTTGTTTTTTTTGCAAATATCACTCATTTTGAATTTGATGCCTGCAACATGTTCCAAAAAAGCTGGGACAGGGACATGTTTACCACTGTGTTACATCACCTTTCCTTTTAACAACACTCAATAAGCGTTTGGGAACTGAGGACACTAATTGTTGAAGCTTTGTAGGTGGAATTCTTTCCCATTCTTGCTTGATGTACAACTTCAGTTGCTCAATAGTCCGGGGTCTCCGTTGTCTTATTTTGCGCTTCATAATGCGCCACACATTTTCAATGGGAGACAGGTCTGGACTGCAGGCAGGCCAGTCTAGTACCCGCACTCTTTTACTTAATTGAATATAGGTTGAAAAGGATTTGCAAATCATTGTATTCTGTTTTTATTTATGTTTTAAACAACGTCCCAACTTCATTGGAAATGGGGTTGTACTTAAAAAGTATTTAATGGTCCCATTTTATTTGTTCACAATACATTTGGTCTATTTTACATAGTATTTCGTTTCTGATGTCGGACAATAATCAATTAAATTCATGAGCCAATTGAAAAGTTTATGTTCTATAATAACACATTCTCATGTTAACGCTTGTTTGTACAATCTCCTCCAGATGCTCCAAAGCTTCCCTCTGTGTCAGTGAGTCCCTCTGGTGAAATCATTGAGGGCAGTTCAGTGACTCTGACCTGTAGCAGTGATGCTAACCCAGCAGCTAAATACACCTGGTACAAGGAGAATGTAAATCAGGACCTTCAACCTCTCAGTAAAGAACCACAGCTTGTCTTCAGCTCCATCCAGTCCTCTGACTCTGGAGAGTATTACTGTACAGCGGAGAACCAGCCATGGAGGGCATCTGAATACATCTTTATTGATGTGAAATGTGAGTAAAACAGATTATTTATAAAGCAACATACAGCTCTTAATCTCCTCAACCTTGTTAAAAAACACTGGGAGAGATTTGTCTGACTCAACGTATAATACATCATTGTATCCTGCATGATAATATTAATGAATGTTTTTTTGCACACCAGATGCTCCAAAGCTTCCCTCTGTGTCAGTGAGTCCCTCTGGTGAAATCATTGAGGGCAGTTCAGTGACTCTGAACTGTAGCAGTGATGCTAACCCAGCAGCTAATTACACCTGGTACAAGAAGAAGCAACCACTGTTTCCTGCACAAGAAGGAAATTATAAATTCACTTCCATCAGCTCTGAGGAAAGAGGGATGTACTACTGTAAGTCTGAGAATCAGTATGGATGGATCAACTCATCGTCTCTCTTCATAGATGTCCTGTGTAAGTAGTAAAGTTTAAATCCAAAATTTTAAGTCGACACAGTACCTGTAACCCCTTCCTTTTATCTGTCCGTCCTTTTTTTCTTCCCTCATTCCTTCCATCTTTTAATGGTCCGGCCCACATGAGATCAATTTGGGCTGTATGTGGCCCTTGATTGAAAATGAGTTTGACCCTCCTGTGTTAGTATATTACGGAGACAATGCAAAGCAATGCTAAAAGCAAATTAATTGACTCAACATATAAACCATCATTGTATCCTGCATAATACTATTAATGAATGTTTTTTCGCACACCAGATGCTCCAAAGCTTCCCTCTGTGTCAGTGAGTCCCTCTGGTGAAAACATTGAGGGCAGTTCAGTGACTCTGACCTGTAGCAGTGATGCTAACCCAGCAGCTAAATACACCTGGTACAAGAAGAATGTAAATCCAGACCTTCAACCTCTCAGCAAAGAACCACAGCTTGTCTTCAGCTCCATCCAGTCCTCTGACTCTGGAGAGTATTACTGTACAGCTGAGAACCAGCTGGGGAAGAAGACATCTGAATACATCTTTATTGATGTGAAATGTAAGTGAAACTGATTATTTAAAAAGCAACAGTTTGAATAAAATTGTCAGATTTATTGCACCTGGATCACAGTCTACTGTTATTTTATGAGAAACTCTAGTAGATTTTTAAGAGGCAATTTAAATCACTATTGTCATATTTACTCTGCGTTACAGGATGTTCAAACCATCAAATTCATAATTCCTCTAAGGTTTCAGATGTATTCATTATTTGTATAGACTATTCTCCACTATAGTAACACATCCTCAATTTACTGATAATCTATGTTAATTTAATTAATTGTTTAATTTAATGTTTCTTCCAGATACTCCAAAGCTTCTCTCTGTGTCAGTGAGTCCCTCTGGTGAAATCATTAATGGCAGTTCAGTGACTCTGACCTGTAGCAGTGATGCTAACCCAGCAGCTAAATACACCTGGTACAAGAAGAATGTAAATCCAGACCTTCAACCTCTCAGCAAAGAACCACAGCTTGTCTTCAGCTCCATCCAGTCCTCTGACTCTGGAGAGTATTACTGTACGGCTGAAAACCAGCTGGAGAAGAGGACATCTGAATACATCTTTATTGATGTGAAATGTGAGTGAAACTGATTTTGAAAGCAACAGATTGAATAAAATTGTCAGATTTTATTCAATTATTCTGCGTTAAATGATGTTCAAACCATCAAATTCATCATTCTTCTAAGGTTTCAGATGTATTAATTATTAATATAGAATATTCTTCACTGTAGTAACACATCCTCAATTTACTGATAATCTATGTTAATTTAATTAATTGTTTAATTTAATGTTTCTTCCAGATGCTCCAAAGCTTCCCTCTGTGTCACTGAGTCCCTCTGCTGAGATAGTGGAAGGCAGTTCAGTGACTCTGACCTGTAGCAGTGATGCTAACCCAGCAGCTAATTACACCTGGTACAAGGAGAATGAAGACTCACCAAAAGCATCAGGACAGATCTTCACCATCACTGATATCAGACCTGAACACAGTGGGAATTATTACTGTGAAGCCCAGAACAGAAGAGGACGTCATAGCTCCACCTTACACCTGACTGTTGTGAAAGGTAAGTAACACACACACACACACACACACACACACACACACACACACACACACACACACACACACAAACACACACACACACACACACACATCTGTATACAACACAAGAGGTTTATCTGCTTTCTGTTGGTCTAATTTTTTAGGGAAATCAGTGTTTATGAAGAACATCATCAGGTTGATTCTGACGGTCCTGATGCTGATTCCTCTGCTTCTCTTGATTCTGTGGACAAGGTAAAACAATTAAGAAAACACCCTCCATTTATTTTCTTTAAATGTTTTTAAAGTTTTTTACATCATGATTTTCTGAGTTAATCCTTTTTCTTTTTCTTTTATTGTTTCAATCCAGGAAGAAGAAAACTCTGAGCTCCACCACTGACCTGAATGAACCTGTAGAGACTATAGAGGTGAGAGAGAGAAACCTTATTGACAGAACTTACCCTAAAATACAGTTATGATCACTTGGCTCATGAATGCATGCAAACACATTTATATTGTCAACATGAAGCTGTAAAGTTAATTTATATTTAAAATCTTACTTGTACAGTAAAATCCTGTAATGTATTTCACCTGAATAAGATTTTAGCAAATAATTCTGTTTCAAACATGATTTAATACATTTCTAATAAAATCTTATTACATGCCATTTTCATGAAGTAGGTCCATTAATCCTCATTTTGACATCTCTCCCCATCAGTTGGACTCTGGTCTTGAATATGAGAACGTCTCAGACTTGCAGGTCGTCACTGCAGCACAGACAGAAGACACAGAGGAGCAGGAAGACCTGGAGTAAAATCCAGTCAGGTTGGAGCCTCATGAAAAGAAAAACAGGCTGATATCAGATTAATTCATATTATAGATATTTAGGATTAGAGCTGCAATGCAAACTGTTATTTTAAATGTGTACATACTGTAATTAATCACTTTTGAGGAATCATGATTGGCTTCTTGTGCAGTTTATTGTATATTTTCACACATCAAACTTAATCTCAGGTCTATCACACTTTGCTGAATGTCACATTATCCAGGTATTGCAGTGGCTGATATACAATAAACAGCCAGCTTCCACAACATCTCTGTAGTTGGAAACATGATTTCAGTTCCCTCTCACTGCTGCAGAGGGCGACAGTGTGCAGAAAGTTTCAGCTTGAAATAGTTTTTATGTTCATTTTTCATGATCTGAATGTATTAAACAGCAAATAAGACAATAAAATTTTATTCTTTTCATTAAATCTGTTCGTAACATACTTTATTATGATTTTGGGATGTTGCTAAAATAGATAGAAGAGAAGAATACACAGACACAGTTTATATTGAAGGCCTTAAATGTCATTTGAGTTGTTTACACTCCTGTCAATTGCATTTAAATTATTTGCGGTCACTCAGAGAAGCAGAATATGTGGCAGTTTACCGAGTATGAAGCCTTTTCAGTATAACAGTCCATATTTGTTAGTGACAGCTGTAGATCACTGACTGAATCATTTTCATACTTAGACACCTCGACTGTGAGAGTTTGTTCAACTACTGTACAACAAGGTCCCCAATGTGAACAATCAATGCTTCTGAAACTGAACCTCTAACTGTAATGCTTAATTAATTGAATTACAAGATTAAACATATTAAGATGTAACTCAATCATAAAAAGTGAAAAGTACTAAAAGTAACTTTGAATGTGTGTAAACAATCAGTGATTCAGTATCTCTGATGTTTCACTCTCCTCTAGTGGTGAAGCTGTTGCAGATTCAGGCTTCATCACTGAGGTCTCCCTCCACTGTCTGCTTTAAAGGCTCAGTTCACATGAATAACAAAAAAAACACATTTTCTCTCTGACTTCCGGTAGTGGCTAATCCTGCAGATAGTTTTGGATTAATATTGTTGTCAAATGGTGACATTTTGTGGGTTTCTTTCTATTTTTATCAAATAATTAAAAAGAAAAAAAAGCTGTGAGTGAATCCTAGGTGACTTTAATACATCAAACTTATCCAGTGAACTCCCTAAATATAGGATAGCATGTCACCTGCGCTACCAGAGCGGAGTATCCTTGATCATTGCTACACTACTGTGAAAGGTGGTTATCATGCAGTCCCACAAGCAGCTAGGACACTCAGATCACCGGATTATTCATTTTATAAACAACATACAGGCAAAAGTGGTGATAGACTGTGTTATAGAATTTTATAGTACAGGTTGGAAAAAAGTATTAAAGTTACACAATCCAGTAAAGTGAGAAAAGCGAATTACCCATGTAGAGCATTTAAGACATTGTAAAACATACATTTTAAATCCAGTTGTAGTTTGAACGTTTTGCCACCAGATGGTGGTAAAGAGCTGTATTCTGCTGACAGTCAAATCTACTCCAGCATTTCATCTCTTTTTTGGCCATTTCCTTTCTTGGAGGGTGGAGGGGACTGAGATTCGAAGGTGGTAGGTAAACAAAGCATGTAAACAGAACTCTACTTGACATGTTTGGAAGTGTCAATACACACGACAATATTTACAGTAAACACATCAGCCATCTTGTACATCCATAAATCGCACACTGAATGACTCAAATGGCAATTCTACTTTCTCATGTTTAGATGTGAGATTGATTGGCGTTAACATTAACACTGATGAGGGTGTTGTAGTGGACCGTTATATGAAGAAAGAGCTGAACCTGAGGGCGAATGTAACCCGTGGTTACCAAAACCCTTACAATAGACAATAAATTAGATTAAAAATAGATAACTTAATTATAGGAAGGTGAATTTTGAGGACATGATCTGACTATTAGCTACATAAACAAATAAAAATGAACTGTATTAATTGAATAGTAGTTAAACCAGCTTCCCCATTATAAAAGACCGTGTTGAGAGGCTGCAGCTCTCTTTCCATCAGAGCAGCGACACAGACATCCAGACCAAAGGAGCTGACCCCAACAAACCCTAAGAAAAGAAAAGAAACATGGAGCAGTCACAATTATGCTGCTCTCTGCCAAAGAAAGTCATGGTGAGTTATTAATTATAGCTCGTTTTTATGTAAATATGACCTTATTAACCGTCAGAGTCAGAAAATTAAAGAAAAAGGGAAAAACGTTAGCAGTAACTATGCCAGCGTTAGCAACAGTTAGCAGCCGTTAGCAACCGCTAACCTTAGTGACTGGTTGGTGCTGCTAACTGTTGGACTTATTTTCCAAATTTACCCAGCAACAAGAAATAGTATTTTCTGATTGGCTGGTCGCTAACACGGGACAACTATGAAGGCCTCTTTGTTCATTTCTGTGGTATATTAGTTTCTGTGTGGTGGGATCATAGACTGTATATAAGAAAGGGTGGGATCTATCAGCTCTCAGCATGAGAAATAACAGGTGTGGGTGTGAACTGCTTGAAATGCGTCAATATTTTGTGAGCTGAAGCTAAATTTATATAACCTGTGTGTAATTGTCTCATTGATTTTTAATGTTTTAATGATGGAGTGGGGAGAATAAATATAAGATCTTATGGACATCTTTTTTATTTTGTTTATTTAAATTAATGTTAAAATAACATTACAATCAATTGATAATTTCTAAATATAGAAAAACTGTAGTGATTTTGAAAAAAAGCAAAAATATTTGAGCTGTGTGGCTTTGTGGTTACAAGGTCAGGTCCTCTTCATCCTCTTTGTCTGTTCCTGTTCGTCTTCGTCCTCAGTCAGGACTGAAGTGGTGATGCCAACCCCTGAGCCTGTCAGAAAAGTTCGATTGTTTTGTTTATTTTTATTGATAATTGAATGTTTTGATATTGTTGTTATTAGTATTATTATTTTGTTAGCATTTTATTTTTTTGTAATAGGAATGATTGAAAATAGGAATAAATAGTTTAATTATTGTCTAATTAGTAAAAAACCCCAAAACAAAACAATGTAATCAAACAAATGTAACACTTAGCATTAAAACTAAATTAATAATTAACACTAATTAGACACCTGACAGGTGGATTGCTGATTAAATTTGCAAAAGGAAATGTTTATTTAGTATTTTAAAATTTTTTTAGCTTCAAAGTTGTGTAAAAGCCTCTTTCTTTGCGTCCAAACACTGTGGGAGTGCCCGCCGAGTCCGCTGAAACCCCGCCCCCTACCAAGTGTCACCTGTCAATCAAAGTCACCACCTCTACCAGAAACATGGACTCTATGGCTGTGTCCCAATCTGGTCCTAATTGCGAGGCTGCATCCTCGAAGTACGCATTTAGAGGCCGATTACGTCACAACGCCGCGCGAAGGCTGTCCCAATTTGAAGACTCCTTCAAATGCAGCCTTGAAATGCGGCCTTCTTTTCCCTCTTTTTCGAGGATGCATCGCTACTATCCTTCGCGGCCTCCCAGATCCCAAGATCCTTTGCGCGGCGCTGTTCAGTGCCGCGAAAACACAACAATGGCGACACCAACAGGTGAAGACTTTTCATTCAAGTGTAAGTATTGGTTTGTTTTATTTAATTATTTGTACTTATTACTACTTATACTTTTATACTTTTACTAATTACTTATATTTTATTATTTGACTTATTTATATATATATATATATTTATATATATATATTTACTTATATTTATATATATACATATATATACACACATATATATATATACATATATATATATATATATATATATATATATAGACTAAGATGAACAAATTTAGATTTTGATAAAGAGCTACGTTTGGGATTGTCACTATTATATGTTATACTTCATTATTATGATAATTTTTTGCTATATTAGAACCCTTTTGTCTGTTAACATAGCATCCCTGTGTTTACCTTTTCTCTTGCTTCCCTCTTTGTTTAGAACAATACTGGAAAAGATGGGCATGGAGGGGAAGGTCCAGCCCCACCAGGCGAAAAAGAAGTGGTGATTTTATGTTAATGTTATAAAATAAAAAATATTGTCAATTGTTACACGTTGTCTATTCCATTTAGTATTTACAACTTAAGTACAATTTATAACAGGGTTAACAAACGGCATAAAGTGCTACTGTTCAGGAAGAACAAGGGATTAAATATTTTCTTTTATTATCAAGTGATGAAACATTTAACTATTTACAAAAATTACATCAGGAATAACTATTTACAGATTATTATTATTTTATTATTCTTTCTCTTGTGTGTTTTCCTTCTTTCTTCTCCTTTCCTTTATTCTTCTCCTTTCTTCTCTCTTATAATTTTGTCAGCTTTTTCACCGTCTTTCGGTCGAGACGTCTTTCTCGTCTTATGGGCGGGAACAGCTGGTGACGCAACCAGGAAATGCCTCGAAGGCTAGACCGTCTCATTTAACAACGTTTGATGCGTCCTTCGGAGGTTCCTCAAGGCTGCATCCTTCGAAGGCCGCAAAGGCCGCGTACTTCGAGGATGCAGCCTCGCAGTTGGGTCGGAATTGAGACACAGCCTGTGTCTGAGAGCTTTCTGCTGCTAACTCAGCTGCTAGCTTGGCGGCTAACTCAGCTAACTGTAGACTGTAGTTGTAGTAGAGTGTGTGCTGAATGTATTTATACCTCTACAGCAGCAGGGGCGGGTTTATGTTAATCAGACCCGCCCACTAAATCCTGAACACAGAAATCTTGAAACACAGTTTGTGAAGCCTAGCTCCACAATTCAAATCTAAATGGTTGAATTGCTTTTTACACGTTTTTAAAAAATACATTTATGACCTATTTAATGTGTTTAGAAGAAAATGTCTGAATTCACTTTACACAGTCTTTAGATAAAGGACATCTCAGTACAAATATACCTGATAGAACATTTGTTATTTTATTGTTCAGTTAAACTGTATCATGGTTCACAGGTCAAAGAGATGAACTGAAGAGACCATCGCTGCATCTTTACACAGCAGAAGAACTGATTTCTGATGAGCTCTGTGTTACAGTCAGAGTGATTGTGAATGAGTGAGTTTACAACTGTAAATATAAAACATGTTATGATCTGATTTGAACACAGATCCCTGTATCACTTTTTTGATGTACATTAATTTGTATTTGTTTCTTTATACATACAATAAACACTGTGCTCAGCATTTTACTTCTTACTTCCCATACTGATGCACTACATCTCTTTGAACTCATGGTGGTGTATTCAGTGTCTCAACATGCACTAGAAGTGTGAGGAGATGCATCAAACCAAGTGTCACACATATGTAATGTGTTTTCTTTAGACACTGAACTATAAACACACTTAAAAACATGAAGATGATAAAAAAAAGTGTTATTATTTCTCTTCTGTCTTTAAAATGCTAAAAGGCCAGAACACTGGTGTCTTATTATCTCTACAAAGATCACATTAGGTCTCTAGAAAACAGGAACACTTGGTTGTCACGTACGCCTATACAATCACTTGGCCCCTCATGCATATTCATAATAATAAGAAAGAGGAAGTAAATGTATTCATTTAAGTTAAGCCTGATATCTGACTTCTGTTCACAGATCACAGAAGACGAGCATCTTAACAGAAAATGTCCTTCTCTGCTGTAAGTAGAACAGTTTACTGATATGATTATTACATGTTGTTTACATTATTTGATGTATTTTATTGTCTCTGAAGCCTCACAGAGAGATGAGAGGAGCAGCTATGAGTTTAACAGCAGCGAGTGGATTTGTTGTCTTCCTTCTGTCTGTGTCAGGTACTGTATATCTACATTTACATTGTAGGACATTTAACACATTTACTCAGTAACGTGTTGAATTAAGACAAAATAGTAAAAATATTATTAGTATTAACTGAGTGGTGGGGGTGGGGCCTGGCTGATATGGTTTGTCCTCCCTCCCTCCATAGATTGTAAGAATCATATATTTTTATTCATGCATTTGAATGTATTCATAGTTATATGATGGTACAGCAATGCGAGAATTTTATCTTGTCCTGATGTTTTTAATCAGTTAATTTCTGCACTCTGTACTGTAGAGCTGGACAACTGTTTTAGCTGTTCCAACCACAACAGTTTCCTCTTTCTGTGAAAACTTATTGACACCTGTTTCATTTTAGCCACTCTCAGTAGTTTCCCACACGTCATGTTCTGCATTTCTTTGTGGTTTTCACACTTAATTGAGCAGCAACTTGACCAAAGAACTTACAAAGAGGAAGCTAAACAAGACAAGGACAGACACTCTAATGATTCAGTTTCTTCTTCTCATCCTGTTCAGTAAAACAACTTTAATGTTCACAGCTTCAATATATTCTTGTTCCTTCACTGCACCTTCAGACTGTCTGATGTTCTGTCTCAGTGCAGAGAGATTCACTGTAAACTGCATATAACCAGTTTGTTCGTATATTAAAAATATCTTTGGAATTATAAAGTGTGTAAAGTAAATTAGCTTGAGAAAAAGGAAAAACTGTAAGTTTAAATACAGTTACAACAACACTGATGCATCACTGAAGTTCAGTTCTAGTTTTGGAGCTCTGAATGACAACAACTGAAGACTTTGTCTTATTCACTGATTCTTAACTTGTTATAAATCTGATTGTGGTTTCTGATGTGCTCTGTGTTACAGTGGTACAGGGTCAGAATGACTGGGGAGTGACTTACACTTCTACTCACATCTGTGCCTTAAAAGGATCAACAGTGGACATAAACTGCACCTACAGATACCCATCCAGGATAAATAATGTTGATACTGCAGTTAATGAAACACTGTGGTTTACCAAAGGGAGTAATAAAGAACCTGTGGATCTGAGAACAGTCTCAGAGTACGCAGGTCGTGTGCAGCATCACTGTGATAAGAACGACTGCATTCTGAGAATCACAGACCTGAGAGAGAGAGACTCAGCTGAGTACAAGTTCATGTTCACAACAAACCAACCAGGAGGGAAATATACTGGTTCACCTGGAGTCACTTTGATTGTCACAGGTAACATTTTCACTGGAAGATTTAATCTAGTTTCAAATGGTTAATATCTTGGAAATAGTTCTGTGAATGTCTGTGTGTGTATGAACATAAATTACATTTCTGTTCTTTCTTCACATATCCAGATCTCCAGGTGAAGGTGATCCGGTCAACAATCAATCTTTCCTCAGAAAAGCTGAAGTGTCACAGCAGCTGTCGTCTACCTGATCGTTCTTCCTTCATCTGGTACAACAATGGAAAGAATATTAGTGGAGAAACATCTTCTACTTATTCATCAAACTTCAATTATGCAGACAGCTATTCCTGTGCTGTTACAGGATATGAGGATTTCCCTTCTCTTCCAGTTTGTGAGTTTTCTTCACAGTCTTCCACTAACATAACATCATCTTGTGAAGCCTTTTATCTAAAGTTCTGTACAATGACTTCATGTATTTCTAGTATGAGTGACCCCACTGCCTCACTTGTTATTGGCACCATGTTTTTCTTATTGAGCTCCACTGTTGTCAGAATCAATACAATACAACCTGTTCTGTGTTACTGCAGAGAAATATGTTGATTTAACAGTTTAGCTCATGTGAAACACACACACACACACACACACACACACACACACACACACACACAAACACACGACTAAGTATTTAGGACTAACTGTGCTGTTTTAAATTAATTTTATCTTTCAGGTGTCCATCATGTTCAATCCTGCAACAGAGTGATTTACACTGACAGAAGCATCTGTGCCTTCAGAGGCTCATCAGTGGACATTTCCTCCACATACAGCAGTTCTGAATCTATCACATCATCATTCTGGTTCAGTCCTGATCGTAGTCATCAGTGGCAGAATCCCTCACAGCCTGAGGACCATAGTGAAGACTCCCAGTATGCAGGTCGTGTTCAGGTCCTTCAAACAAAGAGACGAAGCTCCACTCTGAGAATCTCTGACCTGAGAGAGAGCGATTCAGCCCAGTATCACTTCACATTCAAAACAGAACGCTTTGAATGGAGGAGTAGTTTACCTGGAACAACTCTGACTGTCACAGGTACTGATGAACACAAACTGATGATGAAGTCAGTGTATCAGAAGTTAACATGTTAAAATATTTGTATTCATCATGAAATTGTGTTCTTGCTAATAGAGATTGTGGATAATCACTTCAGTTTGATATAATAAAAATTCACCAGTCCAAAAGATTTAAAAATATATATTTCTGAGACAATAACTGATCAAACAAATGAAAAGCACACAGTTAAGGTGACATTTCTGTTGTTCACAGATCCAGATGTAAAGATGCAGGTGTTTCAAACTTCCAGCGGTCCAAAGCTGAATTGTTTCAGCAACTGTCTTCCTCCTGGTCGTTCTTCCTATGCCTGGTACAGAAATGAGGAGAAAATTGAGGAAGAAACATCTTTCTCTTATAGAGGAGTTGTTAATCCTACACATAGCTATTCCTGTGCCATTAACGGATATCGCTCTCTTCCAGTGTGTAAGTGTACTCCACTGTTTCACTAACAAAATGTCATCTGGTGGAAACTTGAGCCCGAAGTGACAGAGCATGAAGGGTCACATGCTCTCAGGGGCCTTGACATTGTAGTTCTCGATACTCATAAATCCAGTGTATTAAAATCAAAAGGTTCAGATAGAGTATAACACTAATTACAGCTTATATGTTTATCAAATATTATCTTTAGATCTAGTCACATTACCTCTGTCAAAACTTACAGCTCTGCTAAACAGTTTGGCACAGCAGCAGACATATAGCAGAATAATTACCTGAGTGTCCACAGCATATGTCAAAGATGCAGGGGCCAATCTGCTGCTACTCCCTCTGCTCTCTAGATCTGTGTTTGCCAGACCGTCTTGCATCTCTGAAGCTTTAAATTTATTTATAAATGTATACAAATGCATTTATTTACTGACAATTTACTTGGTCCCATTTTATTTGTTCACAATACATTTGGTCTCTTTTACATAGTATTTCATTTCTGATGTCGGAAAATAATCAATTAAATTCATGAGCCAATTGAAAAGTTTACGTTCTCTAATAACACATTCTCATGTTAATGCTTGTTTGTACAATCTCTTCCAGATGGTCCAAAGCTTCCCTCTGTGTCAGTGAGTCCCTCTGGTGAAATCATTGAGGGCAGTTCAGTGACTCTGACCTGTAGCAGTGATGCTAACCCAGGAGCTAAATACACCTGGTACAAGGAGAATGTAAATCCAGACCTTCAACCTCTCAGTAAAGAACCACAGCTTGTCATCAGCTCCATCCAGTCCTCTGACTCTGGAGAGTATTACTGTACAGCTGAGAACCAGCTGGGAAAGAGGACATCTGAATACATCTTTATTGGTGTGAAATGTGAGTGAAACCGTTTATTTAGAAAGCAACATACAGCTGTTAATCTCCTCAACCTTGTTAAAAAAAAAACACTGGGAGAAATTTGTCTGACTCAACGTATAATACATCATTGTATCCTGCATGATAATATTAATGAATGTTGTTTTGCACACCAGATGCTCCAAAGCTTCCCTCTGTGTCTGTGAGTCCCTCTGGTGAAATCATTGAGGGCAGTTCAGTGACTCTGACCTGTAGCAGTGATGCTAACCCAGCAGCTAAATACACCTGGTACAAGAAGAATGTAAATCCAGACCTTCAACCTCTCAGTAAAGAACCACAGCTTGTCTTCAGCTCCATCCAGTCCTCTGACTCTGGAGAGTATTACTGTACAGCTGAGAACCAGCTGGGGAAGAGGACATCTGAATACATTATTGATGTGAAATGTGAGTGAAACTGATTTTGAAAGCAACAGATTGAATAAAATTGTCAGATTTTATTGCACCTGGATCACAGTCTGCTGTTATTTTATGAGACGCTCTAGTAGATTTATAAGAGGCAGTTTAAATCACTATTGTCATATTTACTCTGCGTTACATGATGTTCAAACCATCAAATTCATATTTCCTCTAAGGTTTCAGATGTATTTATTATTTATATAGAATATTCTACACTGTAGTAACACATCCTCAATTTTCTGATAATCTGTGTTAATTTAATTAATTGTTTAATTTAATGTTTCTCACCAGATGCTCCAAAGCTTCCCTCTGTGTCAGTGAGTCCCTCTGCTGAGATAGTGGAGGGCAGTTCAGTGACTCTGAACTGTAGCAGTGATGCTAACCCAGCAGCTAATTACACCTGGTACAAGGAGAACCAAACACTGTTTCATGGACCAGAAGGAGTATATGAATTCACCTCCATCAGCTCTGAGGACAGAGCGATGTACTACTGCAAGTCTGAGAATCAATATAGACAGATCAACTCATCGTCTCTCTTCATAGATGTCCTGTGTAAGTAGTAAAGTGTAAATTCAAAACTTTATGTCAACATGGTACCTATAATTTAGAAGGCCTCTTAATCTGAAATCTTCTAGACACTTTCCTGAGCTCAGTCTGGGGAAATATATGCCCTTTAATAGCTTTCTTACTTCGACTTTTTAGAAGTAAGTCTGTGGTGTTCAAAACAGTTAAGGACATTGCAGTTCTCAGACACTGTGTGGACTTTTGGCTTGTTTTGTTTTTGTTTTGTTTGTTTTTTTGTTTGCTTGTTTTGTAGATGGAAAAACCATTAGTGACACAACAGTGAAAGCTTTTACAGTGAAATAAAACACAAATTGTCACATTCAAAATTAATACAAAGCCATGCTAAAAGCAAATTCATTTGATACATTTTGCTCACCAGATGCTCCAAAGCTTCCCTCTGTGTCAGTGAGTCCCTCTGCTGAGATAGTGGAGGGCAGTTCAGTGAATCTGACCTGTAACAGTGATGCTAACCCAGCAGCTAATTACACCTGGTACAAGGAGAATGAAGACTCACCAAAAGCATCAGGACAGATTTTCACCATCACTGATGTCAGACCTGAACACAGTGGGAATTATTCCTGTGAAGCCCTGAACAGAAGAGGAAGTCATAACTCCACCTTACATCTGACTGTTGTGAAAGGTAAGTTATACACACACACACACACACACACACACACACACACACACACACACACACACACAATGTTTGTGTGTTGGATGTTTATCTGCTTTCTGTTGGTCTCATTTTTTAGGGAAATCAGTGTTCATAATGAACATCATCAGGTTTATTCTGGTGGTCCTGATGCTGATTCCTCTGCTTCTCTTGATTCTGTGGATGAGGTAAAACAATTAAGAAAACATCCCTCCATTTATTTTCTTCAAATATTTTTAAAGTTTTTTACACCATGATTTTCTATTAGTTAATCCTTTTTCTTTTTCTTTTATTGTTTCAATCCAGGAAGAAGAAAACTCTGAGCTCCACCACTGACCTGAATGAACCTGAAGAGACTATAGAGGTGAGAGAGAGAAACCTTATTGACAGAATTCATCCTAAAATACAGTTATGATCACTTGGCTCATGAATGCAAGCAAACACATTTATATTGTCAACATGAAGCTGTAAAGTTAATTTATATTTAAAATATGACTTGTAGAGTAAAACCCTGCAATGTATTTCACCTGAATAAGGTTTTAGCAAATAATTCTGTTTCAAACATGATTTAATACATTTCTAATAAAATCTTATTACATGCCATTTTCACAAAGGAGGTCTATTAATCCTCATTTTGACATCTCTCCCCATCAGTTGGACTCTGGTCCTGAATATGAGAACGTCTCAGACTTGTAGGTCGTCACTGCAGCACAGACAGAAGACACAGAGGAGCAGGAAGACCTGGAGTAAAATCCAGTCAGGTTGGAGCCTCATGAAAAGAAAAACAGGCTGATATCAGATTAATTCATATTATAGATATTTAGGATTAGAGCTGCAATGCAAACTGTTATTTTAAATGTGTACATACTGTAATTAATCACTTTTGAGGAATCATGATTGGCTTCTTGTGCAATTTACTGTATATTTTCTCACATCAAACATAATCTCAGGTCTATCACACTTTGCTGAATGTCACATTATCCAGGTATTGCAGTGGCTGATATACAATAAACAGCCAGCTTCCACAACATCTCTGTAGTTGGAAACATGATTGCAGTTCCCTCTCACTGCTGCAGAGGGCGACAGTGTGCAGAAAGTTTCAGCTTTAAATCGTTTTTATGTTTATTTTTCAGGATCTGAATGTATTTATCAGATATGAAGACGAATAAAATTTAAATATTTTCTTTAAATCTGTTCTTTTGTGCTGATTTATTTCTTACTTTCCCTCGAGTTTAGGAGGAAACTTGTCACAGTAACATACTTTATTATGATTTTGGGATGTTGCTAAAATGAAGATGCACAGACACAGTTTGTATTAAAGAAGACATTAATTGTCATGTTAGCTGTTTATCTTCTTTTCAGTGCATTTAAACTCTTTGGGGTCACTCAGTGAAGCAGAATATGTGGCAGTTTACTGAGTATGAAGCCTTTTCAGTATAACAGTCCATATTTGTTAGTGACAGCTGTAGATCACTGACTGAATCATTTTCATACTTAGACACCTCGACTGTGAGAGTTTGTTCAACTACTATACAACCTCAGTTCCTGTTCAATACTTTAAATACTCTTTTAAACCCCTGTAACCACTTAAACTGTGTGAAGATTTTCTAAGGTTTTTTATTGGCAAGATCTCCGATATTAGGTCCTCTCTTTTGCTGTCTGCATTGGATCCTGCCGTCTCTCCCGTTTGCCCTGCTGTTTTTGACACATTTGAGCAAGTTTCTCTTTCAGCTTTAACTGATATTGTCCAGCACCTCAGACCTTCTCACTGTCCTCTTGACAGCATCCCACCCCGTCTTTTTAAGGATGTTTTCCATATTATTGGGCCCTGTGTTATGGATCTGATAAATTCATCTTTGATGTCTGGATGTGTCCCAGCTGCCTTTAAACATGTTGTGGTCCGGCCCCTCATCAAAAAACATAATCTTGACCCCACAGTCTTATCCAACTTTAGGCCTATCTCCAAGATTCCTTTTCTTTCTAAGATCTTGGAGAAGGTGGTTAATGAACAGCTGCAGTCTTTTATTGATCTAAAGGCATTTCCGAGAAGTTCTGGTTTTAAGTCACGCTATAGCACTGAAATGGCACTTTGAAGGATTTTGACTCTGGGAACTCTGTTGTCCTGGCCCTTCTGGATCTGACAGCTGCCTTTGACATAGTGGATCACAACATCCTCCTGTCTCGCTTAAACACCTGTGGGTGTTAAGGGTACTGTTCTTAAGTGGTTTCAGTCATGTCTCTCAGACGGAAGCTTCTCTGTCCAGCTGGGCCAGTATACTTCGGCCACTTCCCCCCTGAGCTGTGAGGTGCCTCAGGGTTCTATTTTGGCCCCCCTCCTCTTTTCGATATATATGTTGCCATTGGGATCCATATTTAGAAAGCACAATGTCTCATTTCATTGCCTTGCAGATGATGTACAAATCTATATGCCCTTAAAAACAAATGAGCAAGCCTCTGTCCAGGTCTTATTAGACTGCCTCAATGACATTCAATCTTGGATGGAAGTGAACTCTCTCCCAATGAGCAAAAATAAAACTGAGATTATTTTATTCGGACAACAAAATCTCTTAGATGGCTATGACAGCGCCATTGGCACCCTGAAGTCTCACTGTCACCCATCTGCAAGAAACCTTGGTGTTATTTTGGACAGTGACTTTGGTTCGATAACCAGATAAGCTCGATTGTAAAAACAGCTTCTTCCAGCTAAGATTATTAGCAAAAGTAAAGGCTTATCTCCCCAGGAATGATCTCGAGAAAGTTATTCACACCTTTGTTACTTCATGCTTAGACTACTGTAACTCTTTGTTTGTTGGTCTCGACCAGTCAGCACTGCGCCGTTTACAGGTGGTTCAAAATGCAGCCGCCCACCTGCTGACTGGAAAGAAACGGCGTGATCACATCGGTCCTGTCCTTGCATCTCTGCACTGGCTGCCTGTTAATTTTAGGATCCAGTTCAAGATTTTAATTGTTTTTAAGTGTTTAAATGGTCTGGCACCATCTTATTTATCAGAGCTCGTACAACCTCACAGTATTTCCTGAACATTTAGGTCAACAAACCAGCTGCTCCTGGTAGTACCTCGGTCTAGACTCTCTACCCGTGGGGACAGAGCCTTCTCAGTGGCGGCCCCCAAGCTGTGGAACAGCCTACCTTTCCAGGTTAGAGCTGCACAGTCTGTTGGGCATTTTAAAACACTGCTGAAAACCTATCTTTTTTCCTTGGCGTTCAGTCCCAGCTTGGTGAGAATCCTTGGCTTCTTACTTTTTATTTTTTACTCTTTTTTATTTGTTTTTATTCTAATTTTAGTTTTTAAATGGAGCTCTTACTATTCCTTTATTGTTTTTATTTATTATTATATTTGTGTGTGATTACATTGTATTTTAATAACTGTGCAGCACTTTGGTTTAACTGAGGTTGTTTTTAAATGTGCTTTAAAAAATAAAACTTGACGTGACTTGACAACAAGAACAATCAATGCTTCTGAAACTGAACTGTAATGATTAATGAATTTAATGTCAAGTGTAAACATATTAAGATGCAACTCAAACCTAAAAAGTGAAAAGTACTGAAAGTAACTTTAAATGTGTGTAAACAATCAGTGATGATGGTAAAATGTTGTCTCAGGGTTGTGATTCAGTATCTCTGATGTTTCACTGCCCTCTAGTGGTGAAGCTTCAGTGTTGCAGATTCAGGCTTCATCACTGAGGTCTCCCTCCACTGTCTGCTTTAAAGGCTCAGTTCACCTGAATAACAAAACACATATTTTCTCAATTACTTCCTGTGGTGTCTAGCCCTGCAGATACATTTAGATTCATTTTGTTGTCAAATGGTGACATATTGGTTTGTTTCAATGTCATTTTAATGTGTTTTCCCTATGTAGAAGCTAAGCCAATGCTTTAAGCCACTGAGGCATTTCAACAGGAAACCTAATTGACACGCTTCTACTTTACCATGATGGATTAATGAGAATCCAGTTGCTTTTCAGTTAAGATGCAAACAAGTCCATTTATTTTACATCTCATGCTTTAAATCACACATCTCACACACACACACACATCCGCACGGAGCGTAACATGATGCTGCACAGTGGTCAAAAACTGTTTTTCCTGTTCCGGTTGGAAAACACCTGACGAGCCCCCACAGGTTCCTACACTTGACCCGCCAATCACAGCCATACCATGACACACAACAGTTAACATAAATCTGCTCTTACACCCTATATGAGACTGAACCAAGACAATATTTTTAATCTGTCCTCAATATTCAGCCTTTTTTTTCGTTAGCATCATGGTTCACAGGTCAAAGAGATGAACTGTAGAGAGCATCGGTGCATCTTTACACAGCAGAAGAACTGATTTCTGACTACTTTTGCCTACTCTACCCGCTGCTGCCCTGCCTCTGTTCCCTGGATCCAGCTCCCTGTGCACTGCCTTCCCATTTTGGACCTTGCCGCGCCCACCTTCCCTGGAACCCTCACCCTAGACCCAGCCACTGCTCCCTCACTTCCCCACTACTTTATCATTAAACCCTGCCTTTGAGTTTGCCCCTGTGTGCTAGCTCATCTCTGTGGTCCGCTCTGGGGTCCTGTTACTTCTGGTTGTGACACTGTGTTACAGTCACAATGATTGTGAATGAGTGAGTTTACAACTATAGATGTAAATCATGTTATGATCTGATTTAAACACACATCTCTGAATCATTTACTGATATACTTTAATTTTTATTTGTTATTACTTACAATAAACACTGTGCTCAGCGTGTTATTTCTTACTTCTCATACTGATGCACTACATATGTTGAACTCATGGTGGTGTATTCAGTGTCTCAACATGCACTAGAAGTGTGAGGAGATGCATCAAACCAAATGTCACACATCGGTCATATTGGTCACATATGTCACGTATTTCTTTACACGCTGAACTGTTCCCACGATACCAAGTCATTTAACATCCTGATATCTGACTTCTGCTCACAGATCACAGAGGACGAGCATCTTAACAGACAACGTCCTTCTCTGCTGTAAGTAGAACAGTTTACTGATATGACTATTACATGTTGTTTACATTATTTGATGTATTTTATTGTCTCTGAAGCCTCACAGAGAGATGAGAGGAGCAGCTATGAGTTTAACAGCAGCAGCGAGTGGATTTGTTGTCTTCCTTCTCTCTGTGTCAGGTACTGTATATCTACATTTACATTGTAGGATATTTAGGTTTCATGTATGTTTGATGCAGTATGATGAATAATTTTTAAAAATGGTAAAAATAATATCAGTATTCACTAATTAACCCTGTAATAATAATATATTAGGATGTTCATCTGTGTCTGCGTCATGAGTGGTGGGGGTGGGGCCTGGCTGATATGGTTTGTCCTCCCTCCATCCATAGATTGTAAGAATCATATATTTTTATTCATGCATATGAATGTATTCATAGTTCTATGATGGTACAGCAATGCACTGAGAATTTTATCTTGTCCTGATGTTTTTAATCTGTTTGTTAATTTCTGCACTCTGTACTGCAGAGCTGGACAAATGTTTTAGCTGTTCCAACCACAACAGTTTCCTCTTTCTGTGAAAACTTCTTGACACCTATTTTATTTTAGTTGTTATCAGTAGTTTCCCACGCGTCATGTTCTGCATTTCTTTGTGGTTTTCACACTTAATTGAGCAGCAACTTGAGCAAAGAACTTACAAAGAGGAAGCTAAACAAGACAAGCACAGACTCTCTAATGATTAAATTTCTTCTTCTCATTCTGATCAGTAAAAAAACATTAATGTTCACAGCTTCAATATATTCTTGTTTCTTCACTGCACCTTCAGACTGTCTGATGTTCTGTCTCAGTGCAGAGAGATTCACTGTAAACTGCATCTAACCAGTTTGTTTGTATGTTAAATTATCTTTGGACATTTCTATGCCTGTGCATGGAGGCATAGTACAGAAATTACATAATGAAAGTCATACAACAGTTATAAAGTGTGTACAAATTAAATTAACATGAGCAAAAACAATGACACAGAAAAGGTCTCAGTGTTAATAAGGTGAAAACATCACTGATGCATTACTGATCTGCTGCTTTAACCGCCCAAAAGTGAAGTTTTTACTCATTTTATGTTTGTAAAGTAAAAGCTTGCAGAATGAATGGACTGAAGCTGAAACACTCAGCAGTAACAAATGATAAAATATGATAATCAACAGATAAAATACTTTATTCTAGTTCAGTTCTAGTCAGATTCATGCACAATGAGGAGCTTTGAATGACAACAACTGAAGATCGTATTGGTGCCATGATCCACTTTGTCTTATTCACTGATTCTTAACTTGTTATAAATCTGATTGTGGTTTCTGATGTGCTCTGTGTTACAGTGGTACAGGGTCAGAATGGCTGGGGAGTGACTTACACTTCTACTCACATCTGTGCCTTAAAAGGATCAACAGTGGACATAAACTCCACCTACAGATACCCATCCAGGATAAATAATGTTGATACTGCAGTTGATGAAACACTCTGGTTTACTAAAGAGAATAATAATGAACCTGTGGATCTGAGAACAGACTCAGAGTACGCAGGTCGTGTGCAGTATCACTGTGATAAGAACAACTGCACTTTGATAATCACAGACCTGAGAGAGAGAGACTCAGCTGAGTACAAGTTCATGTTCACAACAAACCAACCAGGAGGGAAATATACTGGTTCACCTGGAGTCACTTTGACTGTCACAGGTAACATTTTCACTGGAAGATTTAATCTAGTTTCAAATGGTTACTATATTTGAAATGTCACTTTGAATGTTTCTTCGTGCATGAATATATAACATAAATGACATTTCTTTTCTTTCTTCACATGTCCAGATCTCCAGGTGATCCCATCAACAATCAATCCTTCCTCAAAAGAGCTGAAGTGTCGCAGCAGTTGTCTAGCTGATCGTTCTTCCTTCATCTGGTACAAGAATGGAAAGAAAATTAGTGGAAAAACATCTTCTACTTATTCAACTAACTTCAATGATGCAGACAGCTATTCCTGTGCTGTTACAGGATATGAGGATTTCCCCTCTCTTCCAGTTTGTGAGTTTTCTTCACAGTCTTCCACTAACATAACAGCATCTTGTGGAGCCTTTTATCTAAAGTACTGTACAATGACTTCATGTATTTCTAGTATGAGTGACCCCACTGCCTCACTTGTTATTGGCACCATGTTTTTCGCATTGAGCTCTACTGTTGTCAGTATCAATACAATACAACCTGCTCTGTGTTACTGCAGAGACATTTTTAAAAAATAGTATTTCACCTATTAGAGAAACTTTTGTACCAAGAGTTTGACAACTAGATTATTATAGATTATTTCATCTTCAATCTGTCTTGACACGTTTCACATTCTGTACACATACACACACACACAACTAAGTATTTAGCACTAGCTGTGTTGCTTAATTTTAATTATTATTATTATTATTAATTTTATCTTTCAGGTGCCCGTGGTGAATCCTGCAACAGAGTGATTTACACTGACAGAAGCATCTGTGCCTTCAGAGGCTCATCAGTGGACATTTCCTGCACATACAGCAGTTATGGATTTATCACATCATCATTCTGGTTCAGTCCTGATCGTAGTCATCAGTGGCAGAATCCCTCACAGCCTGAGGACCGTAGTAAAGACTCCCAGTATGCAGGTCGTGTTCAGCTCCTTGAAACAGAGAGAGGACACTCCACTCTGAGAATCTCTGACCTGAGAGAGAGCGATTCAGCCCAGTATCACTTCACATTCAAAACACAAAGCTTTGAATGGAGGAGTAGTTTACCTGGAACAACTCTGACTGTCACAGGTACTGATGAACACAAACTGATGATGAAGTCAGTGTATCAGAAATAAACATGTTAAAATATTTGTATTCATCATGAAATTGTGTTCTTGCTAATCGAGATTGTGGATAATCACTTCAGTTTGATATAATAAAAATTTACCAGTCCAAAAGATTTAAAAATATATTTCTGAGACAATAACTGATCAAACAAATGAAAAGCACACAGTTAAGGTGAAGTTTTACTTGGACAAGTTCCATTAAAAAAGCAAAAGGCAAAAATATATTGAATATATTATGGGTACGGTTGAGGACGATGAGACTGATGTTTAGTCTCGTTGGTGTTTGATGTTGTACTGGTAGCAAGTTAGTTACAGTGCATTTTATGACATTTCTGTTGTTCACAGATCCAGATGTAAAGATGCAGGTGTTTCGGTCTTTGAGCGGTCCAAAACTGACTTGTTTCAGCAGCTGTCTTCCTCCTGGTCGTTCTTCCTATGCCTGGTACAGAAATGAGGAGAAAATTGAGGAAGAAACATCTCTCTCTTATAGAGGAGTTGTTGATCCTGCACACAGTTATTCCTGTGCCATTAACGGATATCGCTCTCTTCCAGTGTGTAAGTGTACTCCACTGTTTCACTAACAAAATGTCATCTGGTGGAAACTTGAACCCGAAGTGACAGAGCATGAAGGGTCACATGCTCTCAGGGGCCTTGACATTTGTAGTTCTCGATACACATCCAGTGTATTAAAATCAAAAGGTTCAGATAGAGTATAACACTAATTACAGCATATAGCCTATGTTTATCAAATATCATCTTTAGATCTAGTCACATTACCTCTGTCAAAACTTACAAACAACTCTGTCAAACAGTTTCGGCAAAGCAGCAGACATATAGCAGAATAATTACCTGAATGTCCACAGCATCCGTCAAAGATACGGGGGCCAATCTGCTGCTACTCCCTCTGCTCTCTAGATCTGTGTTCGCCAGACCGTCTTGCATCTCTGAAGCTTGAAATGTATTTATAAATGTATATGAATGCCTTTATTTACTGACAGTTTACTTAAAAAGTATTTAATGGTCCTATTTTATTTGTTCACAATACATTTGGTCTCTTTTACATATTATTTCGTTTCTGATGTCGGACATTAATCAATTAAATTCATGAGCCAATCGAAAAGTTTACGTTCTATAATAAGACATTGTCATGTTAACGCTTGTTTGTGCAATCTCTTCCAGATACTCCAAAGCTTCCCTCTGTGTCATTGAGTTCCTCTGGTGAAATCATTGAGGGCAGTTCAGTGACTCTGACCTGTAGCAGTGATGCTAACCCAGCAGCTAAATACACCTGGTACAAGAAGAATGTAAATCCAGACCTTCAACCTCTCAGTGAAGAACCACAGCTTGTCTTCAGCTCCATCCAGTCCTCTGACTCTGGAGAGTATTACTGTACAGCTGAGAACCAGCTGGGGAAGAATACATCTGAATACATCTTTATTGATGTGAAATGTGAGTGAAACTGATTTTGAATGCAACAGATTGAATAAATTTGTCAGATTTATTGCACCTGGATCACAGTCTGCTGTTATTTTATGAGAAGCTCTAGTAGATTTTTAAGAGGCAGTTTAAATCACTGTTGTCATATTTACTCTGCGTTACATGATGTTCAAACAATCACATTCATCATTCCTCTAAGGTTTCAGATGTATTTATTTATTATTATAGAATATTCTTCACTGTAGTAACACATCCTCAATTTATTGATAATCTGTTAATTTAATTAATTGTTTAATTTAATGTTTCTTCCAGATGCTCCAAAGCTTCTCTCTGTGTCAGTGAGTCCGTCTGCTGAGATAGTGGAGGGCAGTTCAGTGACTCTGACCTGTAGCAGTGATGCTAACCCAGCAGCTAATTACACCTGGTACAAGGAGAATGAAGACTCACCAAAAGCATCAGGACAGATCTTCACCATCACTGATGTCAGACCTGAACACAGTGGGAATTATTACTGTGAAGCCCAGAACAGAAGAGGACGCCATAACTCCACCTTACATCTGACTGTTGTGAAAGGTAAGTTATACACACACACACACACACACACACACACACACACACACACACACACACACACACACACACACACACACACACACACATCTGTATACAACACAAGAGGTTTAATCTGCTTTCTGTTGGTCTCATTTTTTTGGGAAATCAGTGTTTATAATGAACATCATCAGGTGTATTCTGGCGGTCCTGATGCTGATTCCTCTGCTTCTCTTGATTCTGTGGATGAGGTAAAACAATTAAGAAAACATCCCTCCATTTATTTTCTTCAAATATTTTTTAAAGTTTTTTACATCATGATTTTCTATTAGTTAATCCTTTTTTCTTTTTCTTTTATTGTTTCAATCCAGGAAGAAGAAAACTCTGAGCTCCACCACTGACCTGAATGAACCTGTAGAGACTATAGAGGTGAGAGAGAGAAACCTTATTGACAGAACTTATCCTAAAATACAGTTATGATCACTTGGCTCATGAAAGCAAGCAAACACATTTATATTGTCAACATGAAGCTATAAAGTTAATTTATATTTAAAATATGACTTGTAGAGTAAAACCCTGTAATGTATTACACCTGAATAAGGTTTTAGCAAATAATTCTGTTTCAAACATGATTTAATACATTTCTAATAAAATCTGATTACATGCAATCTTATGAAGTAGAATTAATCCTCATTTTGACATCTCTCCCCATCAGTTGGACACTTATCCTGAATATGAGAACGTCTCAGACTTGCAGGTCGTCACTGCAGCACAGACAGAAGACACAGAGGAGCAGGAAGACCTGGAGTAAAATCCAGTCAGGTTGGAGCCTCATGAAAAGAAAAACAGGCTGATATCAGATTAATACATGTTATAGATATTTAGGATTAGAGCTGCAATGCAAACTGTTATTTTAAATGTGTACATACTGTAATTAATCACTTTTGAGGAATCCTGATTGGCTTCTTGTGCAGTTTACTGTATATTTTCACACATCAAACGTAATCTCAGGTCTATCACACTTTGCTGAATGTCACATTATCCAGGTATTGCAGTGGCTGATATACAATAAACAGCCAGCTTCCACAACATCTCTGTAGTTGGAAACATGATTGCAGTTCCCTCTCACTGCTGCAGAGGGCGACAGTGTGCAGAACGTTTCAGCTTTAAATCGTTTTTATGTTTATTTTTCAGGATCTGAATGTATTTATCAGATATGAAGACGAATAAAATGTTAATCTTTTCTTTAAATCTGTTCTTTTGTGCTGATTTATTTCTTACTTTCCCTCGAGTTTAGGAGGAAACTTGTCACAGTAACATACTTTATTATGATTTTGGGATGTTGCTAAAATGAAGATGCACAGACACAGTTTGTATTGAAGAAGACATTAAATGTTATGTTAGCTGTGTATCTTCTTTTCAGTGCATTTAATCTCTTTGGGGTCACTCAGTGAAGCAGAATATGTGGAAGTTTACTGAGTATGAAGCCTTTTCAGTATAACAGTCCATATTTGTTAGTGACAGCTGTAGATCACTGACTGAATCATTTTCATACTTAGACACCTCGACTGTGAGAGTTTGTTCAACTACTGTACAACCTCAGTTCCTGTTCAATACTTTAAATACTCTTTTAAACCCCTGTAACCACTTAAACTGTGTGAAGATTTTCTAAGGTTTTTCATTGGCAAGATCTCCGATATTAGGTCCTCTCTTTTGCTGTCTGCATTGGATCCTGCCGTCTCTCCCATTTGCCCTGCTGTTTTTGACACGTTTGAGTGTCTCTTTCAGCTTTAACTGATATTGTCCAGCACCTCAGACCTTCTCACTGTCCTCTTGACAGCATCCCACCCCGTCTTTTTAAGGATGTTTTCCATATTATTGGGCCCTGTGTTATGGATCTGATAAATTCATGTTTGATGTCTGGATGTGTCCCAGCTGCCTTTAAACATGTTGTGGTCCGGCCCCTCATCAAAAAACATAATCTTGACCCCACAGTCTTATCCAACTTTAGGCTTATCTCCAAGCTTCCTTTTCTTTCTAAGATCTTGGAGAAGGTGGTTAATGAACAGCTGCAGTCTTTTATTGACCTAAATGGCCAGTCTGGTTTTAAGTCACGCTATAGCACTGAAACGGCACTTTTAAGTGTTTTAAATTACCTTCTTTTATCAGTTGACTCTGGGAACTCTGCTGTCCTGGTCCTTCTGGATCTGACAGCTGCCTTGACACAGTGGATCACAACATCCTCCTGTCTCGCTTAAACACCTGTGGGTGTTAAGGGTACTGTTCTTAAGTGGTTTCAGTCATATCTCTCAGACAGAAGCTTCTCTGTCCAGCTGGGCCAGTATACTTCGGCCACTTCCTCCCTGAGCTGTGGGGTGCCTCAGGGTTCTATTTTGGGCCCCCTCCTCTTTTCGATATATATGTTGCCATTGGGATCCATATTTAGAAAGCACAATGTCTCATTTCATTGCTTTGCAGATGACGTACAAATCTATATGCCCTTAAAAACAAATGAGCAAGCCTCTGTCCAGGTCTTATTAGACTGCCTCAATGACATTCAATCTTGGATGGAAGTGAACTCTCTCCCAATGAGCAAAAATAAAACTGAGATTATTTTATTCGGACAACAAAATCTCTTAGACGGCTATGACAGCGCCATTGGCACCCTGAAGTCTCACTGTCACCCATCTGCAAGAAACCTTGGTGTTATTTTGGACAGTGACTTTAGATTCGATAAGCAGATAAGCTTGATTGTAAAAACAGCTTCTTCCAGCTAAGATTATTAGCAAAAGTAAAGGCTTATCTCAGGAATGATCTCGAGAAAGTTGTTCACACCTTTGTTACTTCATGCTTAGACTACTGTAATTCTTTGTTTGTTGGTCTTGACCAGTCAGCACTGCGCTGTTTACAGGTGGTTCAAAATGCAGCAGTGATCACATCGGTCCCGTCCTTGCATCTTTGCACTGGCTGCCTGTTAATTTTAGGATCCAGTTCAAGGTTTTATTCATTGTTTTTAAGTGTGTAAATGGTCTGGTACCATCTTATTTATCAGAGCTCGTACAGCCTCAGAGTATTTCCTGAACATTTAGGTCAACAAACCAGCTGCTCCTGGCAGTACCTCGGTCTAGACTCTCTACCCGTGGGGACAGAGCCTTCTCAGTGGCGGCCCCAAAGCTGTGGAACAGCCTAACTTTCCAGGTTAGAGCTGCACAGTCTGTTGGGCACTTTAAAACACTGCTGAAAACTTGGCATTCAGTCCCAGCTAGGTGAGAATCCTTGGCTTCTTACTTTTTATTTTTTACTCTTTTTTATTTGTTTTTATTCTAATTTTAGTTTTTAAATTGAGCTCTTATTATTCCTTAATTGTTTTTATTTATTATTACATTTGTGTGTAATTATATTGTATTTTAATAACTGTGCAGCACTTTGGTTTAACTGAGGTTGTTTTTAAATGTGCTTTATAAATAAAACTTGACTTGACTTGACTTGACAACAAGAACAATCAATGCTTCTGAAACTGAAGTGTAGTGATTAATGAATTTAATGTCAAGTGTAAACATATTAAGATGGAACTCAAACCTAAAAAGTGAAAAATACTGAATGTAACTTTAAATGTGTGTAAACAATCAGTGATGGATGGTAAAATGTTGTCTCAGGGTTGTGATTCAGTATCTCTGATGTTTTACTGCCCTCTAGTGGTGAAGCTTCAGTGTTGCAGATTCAGGCTTCATTACTGAGGTCTCCCTCCACTGTCTGCTTTAAAGGCTCAGTTCACCTGAATAACAAAACACATATTTTCTCAATTACTTCCTGTGGTGTCTAGCCCTGCAGATACATTTAGATTCATTTTGCTGTCAAATGGTGACATATTGGTGTGTTTCAATGTCATTTTAATGTGTTTTCCCTATGTAGAAGCTAAGCCAATGCTTTAAGCCACTGAGGCATTTCAACAGGAAACCTAACCTAACTTTCACTTTACCATGATGGATTAATGAGAATTCAGTTGCTTTTCAGTTAAGATGCAAACAAGTCCATTTATTTTACATCTCATGCTTTAAATCACACATCTCACACACCCACATCTGCACGGAGCATAACATGATGCTGCACAGTGGTCAAAAACTGTTTTTCCTGTTCCGGTTGGAAAACACCTGACGAGCCCCCACAGGTTCCTACACTTGACCCGCCAATCACAGCCAGACCATGACCCACAACAGTTAACATAAATCTGCTCTTACACCCTGTATGAGACTGAACCAAGACAATATTTTTAATCTGTCCTCAATATTCAGCCTTTTTTCTCGTTAGCATCATGGTTCACAGGTCAAAGAGATGAACTGTAGAGAGCATCTGTGCATCTTTACACAGCAGAAGAACTGATTTCTGACGTGCTCTCCTCCTGAGTTTCCTTGTCTGTCTTGTCTCCTCCCCTTGTGCTCCTCCCCTGTTTTGTCTTTCTTTCCCTTTGGCAGAGGCGGGGCCCAGTGGTGGAGGTTTGGCGCACCTGTTTCTAATCACACTCATCAGCTGCAGTATAAAGACCCGGTTCATCCTTCAACCCTCCCCCCCCAGTGTCTTCTTGTGTCTTCTGCTTAGTACTGTTTACCTCTGGTGTAACCGCTCTTTCCTGTTCCCTACAGTTTTGCCTACTCCACCCGCTGCTGCCCTGCCTCTGATCCCTGGATCCAGCTCCCTGTGCACTGCCTTCCCGTTTTGGACCTTGCCGCACCCACCTTCCCTGGAACCCTCACCCTAGACCCAGCCACTGCTCCCTCACTTCCCCACTACTTTATCATTAAACCCTGCCTTTGAGTTTGCCCCTGTGTGCTCGCTCGTCTCTGTGGTCCGCTCTGGGGTCCTGTTACTTCTGGTTGTGACACTGTGTTACAGTCACAATGATTGTGAATGAGTGAGTTTACAACTATAGATGTAAATCATGTTATGATCTGATTTAAACACACATCTCTGAATGATTTCCTGATATACTTTAATTTTTATTTGTTATTACTTACAATAAACACTGTGCTCAGCATGTGACTTCTTACTTCTCATACTGATGCACTACATATGTTGAACTCATGGTGGTGTATTCAGTGTCTCAACATGCACTAGAAGTGTGAGGAGATGCATCACACCAAATGTCACACATCGGTCACATCGGTCACATATGTCACGTATTTCTTTACACGCTGAACTGTTCCCACGATATCAAGTCATTTAACATCCTGATATCTGACTTCTGCTCACAGATCACAGACGACGAGCATCTTAACAGACAACGCTCTTCTCTGCTGTAAGTAGAACAGTTTACTGATATGACTATTACATGTTGTTTACATTATTTGATGTATTTTATTGTCTCTGAAGCCTCACAGAGAGATGAGAGGAGCAGCTATGAGTTTAACAGCAGCAGCGAGTGGATTTGTTGTCTTCCTTCTCTCTGTGTCAGGTACTGTATATCTACATTTACATTGTAGGACATTTAGGTTTGATGTATGTTTGATGCAGTATGATGAATAACTTTTAGAAATGGTAAAAATAATACCAGTATTAATTGCTGAACACTGTAATAATAATATTTTAAGATGTTCAGCTGTGTCTGCGTCATGAGTGGTGGGGGTGGGGCCTGGCTGATATGGTTTGTCCTCCCTCCCTCCATAGATTGTAAGAATCGTATATTTTTATTCATGCATATGAATATATTCATAGTTATGTGACGGTACAGCAATGCACTGAGAATTTTTATCTTGTCCTGATGTTTTTAACCTGTTTGTTAATTTCTGCACTCTGTACTGCAGAGCTGGACAACTGTTTTAGTTGTTCCAACCACAACAGTTTCCTCTTTGTGTGAAAACGTCTTGACACCTATATTATTTTAGTTGCTATCAGTAGTTTCCCACGCGTCATGTTCTGCATTTCTTTCTGGTTTTCACACTTAATTGAGCAGCAACTTGACCAAAGAACTTACAAAGAGGAAACTAAACAAGACAAGCACAGACACTCTAATGATTCAGTTTCTTCTTTTCATCCGATTCAGTAAAACAACATTAATGTTCACAGCTTCAATATATTCTTGGTCCTTCACTGCACCTTCAGACTGTCTGATGTTCTGTCTAACTGTGAACAACAACTGTTAACTGTGAACAACATCTAACCAGTTTCTTTGTATGTTAAAAATATCTTTGGACATTTCCATACAACAGTTATAAAGTGTGTACAAATTAAATTAACATGAGCAAAAACAATGACAGAAAAAGTCTCAGGTGAAAACAACACTGATGCATCACTGATCTGCTGCTTTAACCGCCCAAAAGTGACATTTTTACTCATTTTATGTTTGTAAAGTAAAAGCTTGCAGAATGAATGGACTAAAGCTGAAACACTCAGCAGTAACAAATGATAAAATATGATAATCAACAGATAAAATACTTTATTCTAGTTCAGTTCTAGTCAGATTGATGCACAATGAAGAGCTCTGAATGACAACAACTGAAGATAAAATCATATTGGTGCCTTGATCCACTTTGTCTTATTCACTGATTCTCAACTTGTTATAAATCTGATTGTGGTTTCTGATGTGCTCTGTGTTACAGTGGTACAGGGTCAGAATGGCTGGAGAGTGACTTACACTTCTACTAAGATCTGTGCCTTAAAAGGATCAACAGTGGACATAAACTGCACCTACAGATACCCATCCAGGATAGATAATGTCGATACTGCAGTTGATGAAACATTCTGGTTCAAAGGGAGTAATAATGAACCTGTGGATCTGAGAACAGACTCAGAGTACGCAGGTCGTGTGCAGTATCACTGTGATAAGAACGACTGCACTCTGAGAATCACAGACCTGAGAGAGAGAGACTCAGCTGTGTACAAGTTCATGTTCACAACAAACCAACGACAGTGGAAATATACTGGTTTCCCTGGAGTCACTTTGACTGTCAAAGGTAATATTTTCACTGGAAAGTTTTAGACTACTTTCATTTCAATTTTTTATATCTTGGAAATGTTACTATGAATGTTTGTGTATGAACATAAATTACATTTCTGTTCTTTCTTCACAGATCCAGATCTCCAGGTGAAGGTGATCCCATCAACAATCAATCCTTCCTCAGCAAAGCTGAAGTGTCACAGCAGCTGTCGTCTACCTGATCGTTCTTCCTTCATCTGGTACAACAATGGACAGAATATTAGTGGAGAAACATTTTCTACTTATTCAACTAACTTCAATCATGCAGACAACTATTCCTGTGCTCTTACAGGATATGAGGATTTCCCCTCTCCTTCAGTTTGTGAGTTTTCTTCACAGTCTTCCACTAACATAACAGCATCTTGTGAAGCCTTTTATCTAAAGTACTGTACAATGACTTCATGTATTTCTAGTATGAGTGACCCCACTGTCTCACTTGATATTGGCAACATGTTTTTCACATTGAGCTGTACTGTTGTCAGTATCAATACAATACAACCTGTTCTGTGTTACTGCAGAGAAATCTTTTTAAATAGTATCTCACCTATTAGAGAAACTTTTGTACCAAGAGTTTGACAACTAGATTATTATAGATTATTTTATCTTCAGTCTCACTGTGAAATGGGGGGCATCACTACTGTCTTTACAACACATTTCACATTCTGTACACACACACACACACACACACACACACACACACACACACACGGACAACTAAGTATTTAGGACTAACTGTGTTGTTTTAAATTAATTTTATCTTTCAGGCGTCCGTGGTCAATCCTGTAACAGAGTGATTTACACTGACAGAAGCATCTGTGCCTCCAGAGGCTCATCAGTGAACATTTCCTGCACATATAGCAGTTCTGAATCTATCACATCATCATTCTGGTTCAGTCCTGATCGTAGTCGTCAGTGGCAGAATCCCTCACAGCCTGAGGACCTTAGTAAAGACTCCCAGTATGCAGGTCGTGTTCAGCTCCTTGAAACAGGGAGAGGACGCTTCACTCTGAGAATCTCTGACCTGAGAGAGAGCGATTCAGCCCAGTATCACTTCACATTCAAAACAAGAAGCTTTGAATGGGGGAGTAGTTTACCTGGAACAACTCTGACTGTCACAGGTACTGATGAACACAAACACTGACACAGTACATTTAAACAAGCTGACTACAAATGAATGGAGTGATTGGCTGAACTAATGGAGAATAATTTAATTAGTTGTTGGTAGTTGTTAAATGATCCACCAGTTTAGTTGGTAACTTATATGAATTTTTATTTGAACTGTCTTGCTTTATTTTCATTATCTGTGATGTACAAATGACGGGCCTCTTTTTTTTCTTGCAGAGCCAAATCTACAAGTGCAGGTGATTAGTTCAAAAGTCTCTCAGTCTTATTCCTGGGCAAAGCTGAAGTGTCACAGCAGTTGTCGTCTACCTGATCGTTCTTCCTTCATCTGGTACAAGAATGGACAGAAAATTCAGGGCAAAACATCTTCTACTCATGACGGGTTATTTTCTCATGCAGACAGCTCTTCCTGTGCTGTACAAGGATTTGAGCATCATCCTGCTCCTTCAGTGTGTGAGTTTAAAACACAGTCTCCTACTAACATAACCTTTAACCTATTGTACTATATACTGGATGTACATGTGATTAAGAAAATTGCATAGAAGTGAATCAAAATTCCACTAAATGCAAAGTAAGAGCTTACTGTATACTTAAAAAGTTAGTCCACTCAAAATACAAAAAACATACTTTCTGACTTTTCTAACAATGCAAATAATTATAGTTTAATTTCTATACAATTAAATTGAGGGGAATACTGTTTATGCTGCTTCAATCATGTCAAGCTTATGTTTGAAAAACTATTGATCTATGTCTTACAGGGAAACGATTTTGGATAATCTACAGAGTGATATAATGTATTATCTTGTGCTTTTAGTGCTTGTTTGTTGAAGATCCTTCAAAGTCCTCTATACACATCGGGCCTGATTTACTAAAGGTCTGCGTGTGTAAAAACGTGTGCAAACTTGACATCACCCACAAAAAAAGTGCAAGTTGATCTACTAACGCAGAGCACTGAGGTTTGCGTCTTTCAACTGTGTAAGATAATACGCGCTGTCCATTTAGTACGTTTACCATAATTAATGTAATATTAGTAGTTTACCATAATGAATGTAATGTTAGTAGTTTACCGTAATGAATGTAATATTAGTAGTTTACTGTAATGAATGTAATATTAGTAGTTTACCGTAATGAATGTAATATTAGTAGTTTACCGTAATGAATGTAATATCAGTATGTTTACCGTAATTAATGTAATATGAGGCGTTTCAACCCCAGTGTGCAAAATACAGGGAGGAGAAAATGCAAATATGTTATTTAGCACACGCATTGTGATTTACCAAACCTGAAGGTATTATTTCTGACGCTAACTGCGTCTATAAATAATAAGTTTGAAGGGCAGGTATTAACCGGCTGTTACTATGGAGACGAGGAGACAGAGACACAATGACAGAATACGCACAGGATGGAGTTTTTCCACCTGTGTTAATATTTTGTAGTGGAATATTTTTGGTTTTACTAACAGCATTGACTTCGTCACTAATAATCTCCCATATGTGGGTTTTTCTGGTAATATTAGTTTTGTGTTATAACTCAATATATCAGTTAACCTCTTCCACTAGAACCTGATCACATTTCATTTTGTTTTTGCAGCTTTCTGCTCGTCCAAACTCTCCATTCAGACACAAAACCCTCATTTAAATCCTGCTGTCTGCACCTGTTGCACCTGTTTTCATTTATCGCAGTTATTCTTAGTAGATCACTTGCAAAACACACAAAAACAAAACGCGCAATCTATTGCACCGTGTACACAATTTAGTACCTTTATTTGGGATCTTAGTAAATCAGGCCCATAATGTTTTGTTCTACATCTTTGCATTATTACTTAGAAGAAGTAGTAGTATTATAACCGTGATGTTTCAATTAATTTTATTGTTCAGGTGTCCATGGTCAATCCTGCAACAGAGTGATTTACACTGACAGAAGCATCTGTGCCTCCAGAGGCTCATCAGTGGACATTTCCTGCACATACAGCAGTTATGAATCTATCACATCATCATTCTGGTTCAGTCCTGATCGTAGTCGTCAGTGGCAGAATCCCTCACAGCCTGAGGACCTTAGTAAAGACTCCCAGTACGCAGGTCGTGTTCAGCTCCTTGAAACAGAGAGCGGACGCTCCACTCTGAGAATCTCTAACCTGAGAGAGAGCGATTCAGCCCAGTATCACTTCACATTCAAAACAGAACGCTTTGAATGGAGGGGTAGTTTACCTGGAACAACTCTGACTGTCACAGGTACTGATGAACACAAACAGACATAAATACACAAACATTTGTACTTTTAAAAACACTGAAGTTTTTTACTAATGATCAATTGTCATCACAAACTTACATTTTGAATATAGCTGCTGTCCTCCACAGTGGCATGCACAGACTTCTTGAAGGGCAGGGGCGAAAAGGAAAAAAAAGGGCACATACAGCGCATTCTCGCCACTGAAGAGGGTACTTTAGTACGCGTTCTGGTTCCCAAGAGGGCACGCTAGCGCGCGTTCTGGCTACCAAGAGGGCACTTTAGCGCACGTTTTTCAACAATTGGGCCCCCCCCCCCCTGTGCACACCACTGGTCCTCCAATACTTCTAGGAATTGTAACTGATGTCTTGATATTCATGTACATTTACATAATTATTTAGAACAAGTGATGATAATATTGTCCTTCCTCACATATGCAGCTCTCCAGGTGCAGGTGACCACAATAACAGTCCATCAGTCTCATATGGAGGCAGAGCTGAAATGTCTCAGCAGCTGCAGTCCAGCAGGTCGTATTTCTTACGTCTGGTTCAAGAACGGACAGAAAATGATGAAGGAGGAAACTTCTCTTTATTCAGGGCAGTTTAATCCTGGTGACAACATCTCCTGTGCTTTGAAAGGACATGAGGATTACCGCTCTCCTTCAGTGTGTGAGTATAGTTCACTGTGTCAGTCTGTGTTTCTCCCCAAATTAAACATATACCTGTCATATTCAGAATTATTTTAATTTGGTTCTTGATGTAGATTCATGATGATTATTTAAAAAACATAAGAAAGTGATCTGCCTACTGTGTAAAATGATTAAAGGTTTGTCATTGGTGGTTAGTTTCCACAAGCAGGATCATTATGACAACTACTCTGGATGATCAATGAGTAACTACTAAAAGAAAGATCTGAATTAATATATATGCCAACATATTCTAATCTTAAATGCATGTTTAATCTCCTCCAGATGGTCCAAAGCTTCTCTCTGTGTCAGTGAGTCCCTCTGGTGAAATCATTGAGGGCAGTTCAGTGACTCTGACCTGTAGCAGTGATGCTAACCCAGCAGCTAAATACACCTGGTACAAGAAGAATGTAAATCCAGACCTTCAACCTCTCAGTAAAGAACCACAGCTTGTCTTCAGCTCCATCCAGTCCTCTGACTCTGGAGAGTATTACTGTACAGCTGAGAACCAGCTGGGGAAGAAGACATCTGAATACATTATTGATGGGAAATGTGAGTGGAACTGATTTTGAATGCAACAGATTGAATAAAATTGTCAGATTTATTGCACCTGGATCACAGTCTGCTGTTATTTTATGAGAAACTCTAGTAGATTTTTAAGAGGCAGTTTAAATCACTCTTGTCATATTTGTCATCATTCCTCTAAGGTTTCAGATGTATTAATTATTTGTATGGAATATTCTCCACTGTAGTAACACATCCTCAATTTATTGATGATCTATGTTAATACATTTCTTCCAGATGCTCCAAAGCTTCCCTCTGTGTCAGTGAGTCCCTCTGCTGAGATAGTGGAGGGCAGTTCAGTGAATCTGACCTGTAGCAGTGATGCTAACCCAGCAGCTAATTACACCTGGTACAAGGAGAATGAAGACTCACCAAAAGCATCAGGACAGATCTTCACCATCACTGATGTCAGACCTGAACACAGTGGGAATTATTACTGTGAAGCCCAGAACAGAAGAGGAAGTCATAACTCCACCTCACATCTAATTGTTGTGAAACGCAAGTTTTTCCATTCAGCTACACACACACTGCACTCAGACTCTTTATACACCATGTGATGTGATGCAGGGGGGATTTCATTAATCTCCACCCATACCAAAGCTTTGGGTGTCTGTATCTTAAGGATCGTATTCATGAGAGACAGTAAAACATGTTTGTGTGATTCACTGCTGACAGAAGAAATCAGCTGATTTCAAATCCTGGAGAAGAAAGATCTGAGCAAGAAAGAACTCAGTGTCAGTGTGTTTCTTATTCACAAGTTATATTTCAAAGGATTATGTGACCTCTGATTAGACTGAAGTGATGCAGACTTATATTTAACTATTGGAGAGAGAACTGTGCTCATGAATATAAGCAGCCAAGGTGAGATTCCTTCACTGCTTTGCTTCACTCTATGAGCTAAATAGTACAAATATTGAGCTGCTGCATTTTTTCATTTAGAGGAGGAAGTTGAGATGTGACCAGGAGTATTAAGACACAACAGATTAAGAAAAGGTTTTGGGACAAACTGTGGACACATTGGGAGTTAAATCTCCAGCTGGTGGTGGAGAAGTTGGAGTTTCTGCTGAAAGACTGTTTTTCAGTGTAATTTGTCTCTTTTAGAGAACTATACTTCTTGTCTCAAATGCAGGAACTTGAAAGGATGTCAGGAATTTAATATATTTTACAACAGCACCCTCTACTGGGACAATTGACATGTTGGTCCATCACTCACTCAGCAATGCATCACACACCACCAGCTGTGCTGAGTGAGGCAGCTGCAGGAAGAGAGGAGAGCTCACTGTAGCTGCTTACACTGTGTTTTTATTTTTACTTGCAGAATTCATAATCCAGATGTTTACACTTATTCTAGTTAATGCCCTAATTTATCTCTCAGCCTTCACAGAGCTAGATGGATAAATCTGCAAGTCTGATTTCTGGTTTATAATAGCTCATTGCAAATATATCAATGCATGTCTGATACATCAGAATTATGTCAGTGTCAGTCTAAAGATGCTGCTCAATAGTCCAGCTGTATTGACATTAAAAAAATCCATCATATAGTGTGAACACATGAGGTGCAGGCCTGGATGTATTTTCTGCTTATTATTACCACACGTAACCTAATAATAAATAATATAAGACATTTACAATAAAAATTGATAAAATATATACTAAACTGAAAGAGCTGTTAATGAAGAGAACTGAACTTTCATATATTGACTGAAACATTAGTCCCAAACATGCTGTAACACCCTGATTAACTGTCAGTGTTTTCTTTTCATCACTGTTTCCCAGGAACAGGAAAACTAATCATTGCTGGTGTAACAACTGCTGTTCTCCTACTTATCATAATCCTCTATGTCTTCCTATGGCTGAGGTAAGCAGTTCTGTTTCACTGAATCATTGTTCAAAATTTAGTCATTTGTGTTTTTAATTAATTCTCCTCACCAGGAAAAAGAGAGCCTCCAATCAATCGTCTGAGGCTGAGGAGAGACCAGACGACAGAGAGAGGGTGAGGAGGGAGAGTTATACTATTCTATCCTGGTTTCACACTTCCACACTCACTATCTTAAAGTGACACTAGAAAACTCATCTGACTGTGAAGCTCTTTCTGTTGTTTCTTAATCTACTGCAGGAAGTGCAAGATAACCCTCTGTATGACAGCGTGGACTTCTCCAACAACCAGGCAGATCCTTTCTACTCCAACATCAGATCAGATCAGCTCCACAGACACATGGAGGAACAAGAGGTTCCCGAGTACGCTGCTGTTAACTTAAACAGAGCCGGTAATGCCCCGAGGTGAGCAGCTCTTCACACAAGAACACAGTAGCAACAGTCTTTTTAAGTTGTTACATCCGCCTGTTACATCTTTATTGCTATGACTGTATAATTTTATACAATATCTTCAGATTGACCTGATTTATTTTTTATTTCCCATTCAGAACCAGAGGTCAGCAAACCAGGGAAGATCCAGCTGCACTGTACAGCACAGTCAACAAAACCTCATGATCACGTCAGCAACTATGAGAAAAGCCCCCGTGCACTGTCTTGCTTACTGCTGGAATATTGATTTAAGGGGAACTATTATGCTTTTCTTTATTTTCAGTCATGTATGTCACAATGTTGGCTGTTCATGTTAAAAGTGTCTGAAGGCTGAATTGAGGAAGACTTGAAGGTAGTGAGTGAAACCATCAACTCACTGTGAAAGTGTTTTGGGAGTGGAGTCGCCCTCTGCTGGCCATTGCAGATATTGCAGGTTTTAGGAAATGGAACTTGCATATCAGTCAGTGCAACCTGTAGTTATTGGGTGTAGGTTAGGAAGTAAGAAGTCTGAGTAGATTTAAGTTTTGTGTTGTTATAGTTTGTGAGATATTTTGTTATAAACCAATTAAGTGTTATATTTTCTGAGGTAATTCATTGATTTGCTATAATTTTGGTTAAGGTAATATTGTCTTATATTATGATACTTGTATATATTTGTAGTTTTTGTTTAATTTCACCTTAATGGGTAAATACTGTTTTAAAAAAAAGTAAAGTCTTGTCTGTCATCAGCTATTTAAAATACAGCATGGTAAAAATGTGTATCTACTTCTGTGGTACTTAAGAATTTAAAAACTATTTGATTTTCTAGACACGATTTAATTCATTTGACAGTGAAGATATACATTGTGTCTTGCATTTTTATAGCATCTAATTTCATTTTCAGCTTTCTTATGCTGATAAAGTTATTAGTTCAGGTACTATAGGTAAGTGACAGATTGTTGACAGATTCCAGGTTGATTGTGTGTCGATTTGATAGTAATGCCCCGAGGCTCCAATAGGGGGAGTCGCGCTTCTCTACTTCACTTAATGTACACAAGTGAAGACGATACTTTATTTTCATCCCTTTTCCCTCGCTATTCTACCTATTTTACAGTAATTACCATACAGAAATCATTATAGACATAGCGAGGTGTTGTAGATAATTGTTTTTATGTCATTGGTTGTCATTATGAGAGAAAGACGGTGAGTTTTATACGTTTATGTTGCTAAAGAGTTTCAAGCTAGCTTCATCACTGTGTACTTTACCTACTGTTATCTTCCCGCTGGAGCATCGGACTGTTGTTACGCCTTTGTTTGTATTTCAGACTGTCACTGAGATGTTGTACTGTATGTCATTTAAGACTTAATACACACGAGTGAAGACAAGAGCAGTGTGCTGTGTTTTCATTCCTCTTTTATAACTATTATGCCTATTTTAAGGTCGCAGCACTTCCACGTTTGACAGTTTCTTTGTTTATAAGTATGGTATTGGAAACCTTCGTGGTAGCTACTAGCTAGGCTATACCTTTTAAAATGAGCTGATCCCAGACACCCATCATTACAGTCTAAAGTCACTCACAGTATCGTAGATAAGGTTTCAGATGTATTAATCATTTATATAGAATATTCTCCACTGTAGTAACACATCCTCAATTTACTGATAATCTATGTTAATACATTTCTTCCAGATGCTCCAAAGCTTCCCTCTGTGTCAGTGAGTCCCTCTACTGAGATAGTGGAGGGCAGTTCAGTGACTCTGACCTGTAGCAGTGATGCTAACCCAGCAGCTAATTACACCTGGTACAAGGAGAATGAAGACTCACCAAAAGCATCAGGACAGATCTTCACCATCACTGATGTCAGACCTGAACACAGTGGGAATTATTACTGTGAAGCCCAGAACAGAAGAGGACGTCATAACTCCACCTTACATCTGATGGTTGTGAAAGGTAAGTTATACACACACACACACACACACACACACACACACACACACACACACACATCTGTATACAACACAAGAGGTTTATCTGCTTTCTGTTGGTCTCATTGTTTAGGGAAATCAGTGTTCATAATGAACATCATCAGGTTTATTCTGGCGGTCCTGATGCTGATTCCTCTGCTTCTCTTGATTCTGTGGACGAGGTAAAACAATTAAGAAAACATCCCTCCATTCATTTTCTTCAAATATTTTTAAAGTTTTTTACATTATGATTTCCTATTAGTTAATCCTTTTTCTTTTTCTTTTATTGTTTCAATCCAGGAAGAAGAAAACTCTGAGCTCCACCACTGACCTGAACGAACTTGTAGAGACTATAGAGGTGAGAGAGAGAAACCTTATTGACAGAACTTATCCTAAAATACAGTTATGATCACTTGGCTCATGAATGCAAGCAAACACATTTATATTGTCAACATGAAGCTGTAAAGTTAATTTATATTTAACATATGACTTGTAGAGTGAAATCCTGTAATGTATTTCACCTGAATAAGATTTTAGCAAATAATTCTGTTTCAAACATGATTTAATACATTTCTAATCAAATCTTATTACATGCAATCTCATGAAGTAGAATTAATGCTCATTTTGACATCTCTCCCCATCAGTTGGACTCTGGTCCTGAATATGAGAACGTCTCAGACTTGTAGGTCGTCACTGCAGCACAGACAGAAGACACAGAGGAGCAGGAAGACCTGGAGTAAAATCCAGTCAGGTTGGAGCCTCATGAAAAGAAAAACAGGCTGATATCAGATTAATTCATATTATAGATATTTAGGATTAGAGCTGCAATGCAAACTGTTATTTTAAATGTGTACATACTGTAATTAATCACTTTTGAGGAATCCTGATTGGCTTCTTGTGCAATTTACTGTATATTTTCTCACATCAAACATAATCTCAGTTCTATCACACTTTGCTGAATGTCACATTATCCAGGTATTGCAGTGGCTGATATACAATAAACAGCCAGCTTCCACAACATCTCTGTAGTTGGAAACATGATTTCAGTTCCCTCTCACTGCTGCAGAGGGCGACAGTGTGCAGAAAGTTTCAGCTTTAAATCGTTTTTATGTTTATTTTTCAGGATCTGAATGTATTTATCAGATATGAAGACGAATAAAATTTAAATATTTTCTTTAAATCTGTTCTTTTGTGCTGATTTATTTCTTACTTTCCCTCGAGTTTAGGAGGAAACTTGTCACAGTAACATACTTTATTATGATTTTGGGATGTTGCTAAAATGAAGATGCACAGACACAGTTTGTATTGAAGAAGACATTAATTGTCGTGTTAGCTGTGTTAGCTCTTTTCAGCGCATTTAAACTCTTTGGGGTCACTCAGAGAAGCAGAATATGTGGCAGTTTACTGAGTATGAAGCCTTTTCAGTATAACAGTCCATATTTGTTAGTGACAGCTGTAGATCACTGACTGAATCATTTTCATACTTAGACACCTCGACTGTGAGAGTTTGTTCAACTACTGTACAACCTCAGTTCCTGTTCAATACTTTAAATACTCTTTTAAACCCCCGTAACCACTTAAACTGTGTGAAGATTTTCTAAGGTTTTTTATTGGCAAGATCTCCGATATTAGGTCCTCTCTTTTGCTGTCTGCATTGTATCCTGCCGTCTCTCCCATTTGCCCTGCTGTTTTTGACACATTTGAGCAAGTGTCTCTTTCAGCTTTAACTGATATTGTCCAGCACCTCAGACCTTGTCACTGTCCTCTTGACAGCATCCCACCCCGTCTTTTTAAGGATGTTTTCCATATTATTGGGCCCTGTGGATGGATATGGATCTGATAAATTCATGTTTGATGTCTGAATGTGTCCCAGCTGCCTTTAAACATGTTGTGGTCCAGCCCCTCATCAAAAAACATAATCTTGACCCCACAGTCTTATCCAACTTTAGGCTTATCTCCAAGCTTCCTTTTCTTTCTAAGATCTTGGAGAAGGTGATTAATGAACAGCTGCAGTCTTTTATTGACCTAAATGGCAGAAGGTCTGGTTTTAAGTCACGCTATAGCACTGAAACGGCACTTTTAAGGATTTTAAATGACCTTCTTTTATCAGTTGATTCTGGGAACTCTGCTGTCCTGGCCCTTCTGGATCTGACAGCTGCCTTTGACACAGTGGATCACAACATCCTCCTGTCTCACTTAAACCCCTGTGGGTGTTAAGGGTACTGTTCTTAAGTGGTTTCAGTCATATCTCTCAGACAGAAGCTTCTCTGTCCAGCTGGGCCAGTATACTTCGGTCACTTCCCCCCTGAGCTGTGAGGTGCCTCAGGGTTCTATTTTGGCCCCCCTCCTCTTTTCGATATATATGTTGCCATTGGGATCCATATTTAGAAAGCACAATGTCTCATTTCATTGCTTTGCAGATGACGCACAAATCTATATGCCCTTAAAAACAAATGAGCAAGCCTCTGTCCAGGTCTTATTAGACTGCCTCAATGACATTCAATCTTGGATGGAAGTGAACTCTCTCCCCATGAACAAAAATAAAACTGAGATTATTTTATTCTGACAACAAAATCTCTTAGATGGCTATGACAGCGCCATTGGCACCCTGAAGTCTCACTGTCACCCATCTGCAAGAAACCTTGGTGTTATTTTGGACAGTGACTTTAGGCTTGAGAAGCAGATAAGCTCGATTGTAAAAACAGCTTCTTCCAGCTAAGATTATTAGTAAAAGTAAAGGCTTATCTCCCCAGGAATGATCTCGAGAAAGTTATTCACACCTTTGTTACTTCACGCTTAGACTACTGCAATTCTTTGTTTGTTGGTCTCGACCAGTCAGCACTGCGCCGTTTACAGTTGGTTCAAAATGCAGTCGCCCGCCTGCTGACTGGAAAGAAACGGCGTGATCACATCGGTCCCGTCCTTGCATCTTTGCACTGGCTGCCTGTTAATTTTAGGATCCAGTTCAAGATTTTAATTGTTTTTAAGTGTTTTAATGGTCTGGCACCATCTTATTTATCAGAGCTCGTACAGCCTCACAGTATTTCCTGAACATTTAGGTCAACAAACCAGCTGCTCCTGGCAGTACCTCGGTCCAGACTCTCTACCTGTGGGGACAGAGCCTTCTCAGTGGCGGCCCCAAAGCTGTGGAACAGCCTACCTTTCCAGGTTAGAGCTGCACAGTCTGTTGGGCACTTTAAAACACTGCTGAAAACCTATCTTTTTTCCTTGGCGTTCAGTCCCAGCTAGGTGAGAATCCTTGGCTTCTTACTTTTTATTTTTTACTCTTTTTTATTTGTTTTTTTTCTAGTTTTTAAATTGAGCTCTTACTATTCCTCAATTGTTTTTTAATTTATTATTATATTTGTGTGTGATTACATTGTATTTTAATAACTGTGCAGAACTTTGGTTTAACTGAGGTTGTTTTTAAATGTGTTTTATAAATAAAACTTGACTTGACTTGACAACAAGAACAATCAATACTTCTGAAATTAAACTGTAATGATTAATGAATTTAATGTCAAGTGTAAACATATTAAGATGCAACTCAAACCTAAAAAGTGAAAAGTACTAAAAGTAACTTTAAATGTGTGTAAACAATCAGTGATGGATGGTAAAATGTTGTCTCAAGGTTGTGATTCAGTATCTCTGATGTTTCACTGTCCTCTAGTGGTGAAGCTTCAGTGTTGCAGATTCAGGCTTCATCACTGAGGTCTCCCTCTACTGTCTGCTTTAAAGGCTCAGTTCACCTGAATAACAAAACACATATTTTCTCAATTACTTCCTGTGGTGTCTAGCCCTGCAGATACATTTAGATTCATTTTGCTGTCAAATGGTGACATATTGGTTTGTTTCAGTGTCATTTTAATGTGTTTTCCCTATGTAGAAGCTAAGCCAATGCTTTAAGCCACTGAGGCATTCCAACAGGAAACCTAATTGACGCGCTTTTACTTTACCATGACGGATTAATGAGAATCCAGTTGCTTTTCAGTTAAGATGCAAACAAGTCCATTTATTTTACATCTTATGCTTTAAATCACACATCTCTCACACACACACATCCGCACGGAGCATAACATGATGCTGCACAGTGGTCAAAAACTGTTTTTCCTGTTCCGGTTGGAAAACACCTGACGAGCCCCCACAGGTTTCTACACTGACCCGCCAATCAGAGGCAGACCATGACACACAACAGTTAACATAAATCTGCTCTTAAACCCTATATGAGACTGAACCAAGACAATATTTTTAATCTGTCCTCAATATTCAGCCTTTTTTCTCGTTAGCATCATGGTTCACAGGTCAAAGAGATGAACTGTAGAGAGCATCGGTGCATCTTTACACAGCAGAAGAACTGATTTCTGACGTGCTCTGTGTGTCACAGCCCCACCTGTGACCTCCTGAGTTTCCTTGTCTGTCCTGTCTCCTCCCTTTGTGCTCTTCCCCTGTTTTGTCTTTGTTTCCCTTTGGCAGAGGCGGGGCCCAGTGGTGGAGGTTTGGCATACCTGTTTCTAATCATAGTCATCAACTGCAGTATAAAGACCCGGTTCACCCCCCCCCCCCCAGTGTTTTCTTGTGTCTTCTGCTTAGTACTGTTTACCTCTGGTGTAACTGCTCTTTCTTCCTGTTCCCTACAGTTTTGCCTACTCCACCCGCTGCTGCCCTACCTCTGTTCCCTGGATCCAGCTCCCTGTGCACTGCCTTCCGATTTTGGACCTTGCCGCACCCACCTTCCCTGGAACCCTCACCCTAGACCCAGCCACTGCTCCCTCACTTCCCCACTACTTTATCATTAAACCCTGCCTTTGAGTTTGCCCCTGTGTGCTCGCTCGTCTCTGTGGTCCGCTCTGGGGTCCTGTTACTTCTGGTTGTGACACTGTGTTACAGTCACAATGATTGTGAATGAGTGAGTTTACAACTATAGATGTAAATCATGTTATGATCTGATTTAAACACACATCTCTGAATCATTTCCTGATATACTTTAATTTTTATTTGTTATTACTTACAATAAACACTGTGCTCAGCATGTGACTTCTTACTTCTCATACTGATGCACTACATATGTTGAACTCATGGTGGTGCATTCAGTGTCTCAACATGCACTAGAGGTGTGAGGAGCTGCATCAGACCAAATGTCACACATCGGTCACATTGGTCACATATGTCACGTATTTCTTTACACGCTGAACTGTTCCCACGATATCAAGCCATTTAACATCCTGATATCTGACTTCTGCTCACAGATCACAGACGACGAGCATCTTAACAGACAACGTCCTTCTCTGCTGTAAGTAGAACAGTTTACTGATATGACTATTACATGTTGTTTACATTATTTAATGTATTTTATTGTCTCTGAAGCCTCACAGAGAGATGAGAGGAGCAGCTATGAGTTTAACAGCAGCAGCGAGTGGATTTGTTGTCTTCCTTCTCTCTGTGTCAGGTACTGTATATCTACATTTACATTGTAGGACATTTAGGTTTGATGCAGTATGATTAACTTTTAAAAATAGTAAAAAATAATATATGAAGATGTTGAGCTGTGTCTGCGTCATGAGTGGTGGGGGTGGGGCCTGGCTGATATGGTTTGTCCTCCCTCCCTCCATAGATTGTAAGAATCATATATTTTTATTCATGCATATGAATATATTCATAGTTATGTGATGGTACAGCAATGCACTGAGAATTTTTATCTTGTCCTGATGTTTTTAACATGTTTGTTAATTTCTGCACTCATACTGCAGAGCTGGACAACTTTTTTAGCTGTTACAACCACAACAGTTTCCTCTTTCTGTGTAAACGTCTTGACACCTATTTTATTTTAGTTGCTATCAGTAGTTTCCCACACGTCATGTTCTACATTTCTTTGTGGTTTTCACACTTAGCTGAGCAGCAACTTGACCAAAGAACTTACAAAGAGGAAACTAAACAAGACAAGCACAGACTCTCTAATGATTCAGTGTCTTCTTCTCATCCTGTTCAGTAAAACAACATTAATGTTCATAGCTTCATATATTCTTGTTCCTTCACTGCACCTTCAGACTGTCTGATGTTCTGTCTCAGTGCAGAGAGATTAACAGTAAACAACATCTAACCAGTTTGTTTGTATGTTAAAATATCTTTGGACATTTCTATGCCTGTGCATGGAGGCATAATACAGAAATAACATAATGAAAGTCATACAACAGTTACAAAGTGTGGACAAATTAAATTAACATGAGCAAAAACAATGACACAGAAAAAGTCTCAGTGTTAATAAGGTGAAAACAACACTGATGCATCACTGATCTGCTGTTTTATCCGCCCAAAAGTGAAATTTTTACTCATCTTATGTTTGTAAAGTAAAAGCTTGCAGAATGAATGGACTAAAGCTGAAACACTCAGCAGTAACAAATGATAAAATATGATAATCAACAGATAAAATACTGTATTCCAGTTCAGTTCTAGTTAGATTGATGCACAATGAGGAGCTTTGAATGACAACAACTGAAGATCATATTGGTGCCATGATCCACTTTGTCTTATTCACTGATTCTTAACTTGTTATAAATCTGATTGTGGTTTCTGATGTGCTCTGTGTTACAGTGGTACAGGGTCAGAATGGCTGGGAAGTGACTTACACTTCTACTCACATCTGTGCCTTAAAAGGATCAACAGTGGACATAAACTGCACCTACAGATACCCATCCAGGATAAATAATGTTGATACTGCAGTTGATGAAACATTCTGGTTTACTAAAGGGAGTAATTATGAACCTGTGGATCTGAGAACAGACTCAGAGTACGCAGGTCGTGTGCAGTATCACTGTGATAAGAACGACTGCACTCTGAGAATCACAGACCTGAGAGAGAGCGACTCAGCTGAGTACAAGTTCAGGTTCATAACAAACCAACCAGGAGAGAGATATACTGGTTCACCTGGAGTCACTTTGACTGTCACAGGTAACATTTTCACTGGAAGATTTAATCTAGTTTCAAATGGTTAATATCTTGGAAATAGTTCTGTGAATGTGTTTGTGTATGAACATAAATGACATTTCTGTTCTTTCTTCACATATCCAGATCTCCAGGTGAAGGTGATCCCATCAACAACCGGTTCTTCCTCAGCAGAGCTGAAGTGTCACAGCAGCTGTCCTCTACCTGATGGTTCTTCCTTCATCTGGTACAAGAATGGACGGAAAATGAGTGGAGAAACATCTTCTCATTCAACCAAGTTCAGTGATTTAGACAGCTATTCCTGTGCTGTTACAGGATATGAGGATTTCCCCTCTCTTCCAGTTTGTGAGTTTTCTTCACAGTCTTCCACTAACATAACAGCATCTTGTGGAGCTTTTTATCTAAAGTACTGTACAATGACTTCATGTATTTCTAGTATGAGTGACCCCACTGCCTCACCTGTTATTGGCACCATGTTTTTCTCATTGAGCTCTACTGTTGTCAGTATCAATACAATACAACCTGCTCTGAGTTACTGCAGAGACTTTTTAAAAAAATAGTACCAATAGTCACCTATTAGAGAAACTTTTGTACCAAGAGTTTGACAACTAGATTATTATAGATTATTTTATCTTCAGTCTCACTGTGAAATGGGGGGCATCACTACTGTCTTTACAACACATTTCACATTCTGTACACACACACACACACACACACACACACACACACACGCACACACACACACACACACACACAGTCACACACACACACACACACACACACACACACACACACACACACACACACACACGAATAAGTATTTAGTACTAGCTGTGTTGCTTAATTTTTATTATTATTATTATTATTATTAATTGTATCTTTCAGGTATCCGTGGTCAATCCTGCAACAGAGTGATTTACACTGACAGAAGCATCTGTGCCTTCAGAGGCTCATCAGTGGACATTTCCTGCACATACAGCAGTTATGGAAATGTAACATCATCATTCTGGTTCAGTCCTGATCGTAGTCGTCTGTGGCAGAATCGCTCACAGCCTGAGGACCTTAGTAAAGACTCCCAGTATGCAGGTCGTGTTCAGCTCCTTAAAACAGAGAGAGGACGCTCCACTCTGAGAATCTCTGACCTGAGAGAGAGCGATTCAGCCCAGTATCACTTCACATTCAAAACATGGTTTGAATGGGGGAGTAGTTTACATGGAACAACTCTGACTGTCACAGGTACTGATGAACACAAACTGATGATGAAGCCAGTGTATCAGAAGTTAACATGTTGAAATATTTGTATTCCACATGAAATTGTGTTCTTGCTAATAGATATTGTGGATAATCACTTCAGTTTGATATAATAAAAATTTACCAGTCCAAAAGATTTAAAAATATATATTTCTGAGACATTAACTGATCAAACAAATGAAAAGCACACAGTTAAGGTGAAGTTTAACTTAGACAAGCTCCATTAAAAAAGCAAAAGGCAAAAATATATTTAATATATTATGGGTACATTTCTGTTGTTCACAGATCCAGATATAAAGATGCAGGTGTTTCGATCTTCCAGCGGTCCAAAGCTAATTTGTTTCAGCAGCTGTCTTCCTCCTCGTCGTTCTTCCTATGCTTGGTACAGAAATGAGGAGAAAATTGAGGAAGAAACGTTTCCTTCTTATAGAGGATCTGTTGATCCTACACATAGCTATTCCTGTGCCATTAACGGATACCGCTCTCTTCCAGTGTGTAAGTGTACTCCACTGTTTCACTAACAAAATGTCATCTGGTGGAAACTTGAGCCCCAAGTGACAAATCATGATGGGTCCAAATGCTTTCAGGGGCCTTGACATTTGTAGTACTCGATACACATCCAGTGTATTAAAATCAAAAGGTTCAGATAGAGTATAACCCAATTAGAGCATATATGGTAATAAAATGTGATCCTTTGAGCCAATTTGGTACAGCTGCATACATATGGCAGCATAATTGTGTCTGTGTTTGCCAGACCATCTTGCATCTCTGAAGCTTGAAATGTATTTATAAATGTATACAAATGCCTTCATTTACTGACAATTTACTTAAAAAGTATTTAATGGTCCCATTTTATTTGTTCACAATACATTTGGTCTCTTTTACATAGTATTTTGTTTCTGATGTCGGACATTAATCAATTAAATTCATGAGCCAATTGAAAAGTTTACGTTCTATAATAACACATTCTCATGTTAATGCTTGTTTGTGCAATCTCTTCCAGATGGTCCAAAGCTTCTCTCTGTGTCAGTAAGTCCCTCTGGTGAAATCATTGAGGGCAGTTCAGTGACTCTGACCTGTAGCAGTGATGCTAACCCAGCAGCTAAATACACCTGGTACAAGAAGAATGTAAATTCTGACCTTCAACCTCTCAGTAAAGAACCACAGCTTGTCTTCAGCTCCATCCAGTCCTCTGACTCTGGAGAGTATTACTGTACAGCTGACAACCAGCTGGAGAAGAAGACATCTGAATACATTATTGATGTGAAATGTGAGTGAAACAGATTTTGAAAGCAACAGATTGAATAAAATTGTCAGATTTATTGCACCTGGATCACAGTCTGCTGTTATTTTATGAGAAGCTCTAGTAGATTTTTAAGAGGCAGTTTAAATCACTATTGTCATATTTACTCTGCGTTACAGGATGTTCAAACCATCAAATTCATCATTCCTCTAAGGTTTCAGATGTATTCATTATTTGTATAGAATATTCTACACTGTAGTAACACATCCTCAATTTTACTTAATCTATGTTAATACATTTCTTCCAGATGCTCCAAGGCTTCCCTCTGTGTCAGTGAGTCCCTCTGCTGAGATAGTGGAGGGCAGTTCAGTGAATCTGACCTGTAGCAGTGATGCTAACCCAGCAGCTAATTACACCTGGTACAAGGAGAATGAAGACTCACCAAAAGCACCAGGACAGATCTTCACCATCACTGATGTCAGACCTGAACACAGTGGGAATTATTACTGTGTAGCCCAGAACAGAAGAGGACGTCACAACTCCACCTTACATCTGACTGTTGTGAAAGGTAAGTTTTTCCATTCAGCTACATGCACACTGCACTCAGACTCATTACACATGATGTGATGCGCGCGGGGGGGGGGGGTTGACTTCAAATCCTGGTGAAGAAAGAAGGTGAAGAACTATTGGAGAGAGAACTGTGCTCATGAATATAAGCAGCCAAGGTGAGATTCCTTCACTGCTTTGCTTCACCCTATGAGCTAAATACTACAAATATTAAGCTGCTGCATTTTTTCATTTAGAGGAGGAAGTTGAGATGTGACCAGGAGTATTCAGACACATCAGATCAAGAAAAGGTTTTGGGACAAACTGTGGACACACTGGGAGTTAAATCTCCAGCTGGTGGTGGAGAAGTTGGAGTTTCTGCTGAATGACTGTTTTTCAATGTAATGTGTCTCTTTTATAATTCTTGTCTCAAATGCAGGAACTTGAAAGAATGATGTCAGGAATGTAATATATTTTACAACAGCACCCTCTACTGGGACAATTGACATTTGTTATCTGTCACTCAGCAATGCATCACACACCACCAGCTGTGCTGAGTGAGGAAGCTGCAGGAAGAGAGGAGAGCTCACTGTAGCTGCTTACACTGTGTTTTTATTTTTACTTGCAGAATTCATAATCCAGATATTTACACTTATTATAGTTAATGCCCTAATTTATCTCAGGCATCACAGTCGAGCTAGATGGATCTGCAAGTCTGATTTGTGCTTGATAATAGCTCATTGCAAATATATCAATGCATGGCTGATACATCAGAATTATGTCAGTGTCAGTCTAAAGAAGCAGCTCGATAGTCCAGCTGTATTGACATTTAAAAAATCCATCATATAGTGTGAACACATGAGGTGCAGGCCTGGATGTATTTTCTGCTTATTATTACCACACGTAACCTAATAATAAATAATATAAACACATTTACAATAAAAATTGATAAAATATATACTAAACTGAAAGAGCTGTTAGAGTTTAAAATGAAGAGAACTGAACTTTCATATATTGACTGAAACATTAGACCCAAACATGCTGTAACACCCTGTTTAACTGTCAGTGTTTTCTTTTCATCGCTGTTTCCCAGGAACAGGAAAACTAATCATTGCTGGAGTAACAACTGCTGTTCTCCTGCTTATCATAATCCTCTCTGTCTTCCTATGGATGAGGTAAGCAGTTCTGTTTCACTGAATCCTTGTTCAAAATTCAGTCATTTGTGTTTTAATTAATTCTCCTCATCAGGAAACAGAGAGTCTCCAATCAATCGTCTGAGGCTGAGGAGAGACCAGACGACAGAGAGAGAGTGAGGAGTGAGAGTTATACTATTCTATCCTGGTTTCACACTTCCACACTCACTATCTTAAAATGACACTAGAAAACTCATCTGACTGTTAGGTCTTCATGTTGTTTCTTAATAATCGACAGCAGGAGGTGCAAGATAACCCTCTGTATGACAGCATGCAGTTCTCCAACAACCAGGCAGATCCTCTCTATTCCGACATCAGATCAGATCAGCTCCACAGTCACATGGAGGAACAAGAGGTTCCCGAGTACGCTGCTGTTAACAGAGCTGGTAATGCCCCGAGGTGAGCAGCTCTTCAGTGACACAGTAACAGTTTTATTTCAGTTTTTCATTTGTTACATCTGCCTGTTACATCTTTATTGTTATGACTGTAAAATTGAATGTAATATCATTAGATTCACCTGAATTATTGTTTTAATTTCCCCTCTCAGAACCAGAGGTCAGCAAACCTAGGAAGATCCAGCTGCACTGTACAGCACAGTCAACAAAACCTCATGATCACATCAGCAACTATGAGAAAAGCTCCCGTGCACTGTCTTGCTTACTGCTGGAATATTGATTTAAGGGGAACTATTATGCTTTTCTTTATTTTCAGTCATGTATGTCACAATGCTGGCTGTTCATGTTAAAAGTGTCTGAAGGCTGAATTGAGGAAGACTTGAAGATAGCGAGTGAAACCATCAACTCACTGTGAAAGAGTTTTGGGAGCGAGTGGAGTCGCCCTCTGCTGGCCATTGCAGATATTGCAGGTTTTAGGAAACTACCTGCATATCAGTCAGTGCAACCTGTAGTAATTGGCTGTAGGTTAGGAAGAGTAAGAAATCTGAGTAGATTTAAGTTTTTTGTTGTTATAGTTTGTGAAATATTTTGTTATAAACCAATTAAGTGTTATATTTTCTGAGGTAATTAATTGATTTGCTAATTTTGGTTAAGGTAATATTGTTTTATATTATGATACTTGTATATATTTGTATTTTTGTTAAATTTCACTTAAATGGGTAAATACTGTTTTAAAAAAAAGTAAAGTCTTGTCTTTTGTCATCAGCTATTTAAAATACAGCATGGTAAAAATGTATATCTACTTCTGTGGTACTTAAGAATTTAAAAACTATTTGATTTTCTAGAAACGATTTAATTCATTTGACAGTGACAAGATATAAATTGTGTTTTGTATTTTCATAGCATCTAATTTCATTTTCAGCTTTGTTATGCTGATGAAGTTATTACTTCAGGTAATAAAAGTAACTGACAGATTGTTGACAGATTCCAGGTTGATTGTGTCGATTTGATAGTAATGCCCCAAGGCTCCAGTAGGGGGAGTCGCGCTTCTCTACCTCACTTAATATGCTTAATACACATAAGGGAAGACGATACTTTATTTTCATCCCTCTTCCCTCGCTATTCTGCCTATTTTACAGTAATTACCATTCAGAAATCATTATAAACATAGCGAGGTGTTGTAGATAATTGTTTTTCTGTCATTGGTTGTCATTATGAGAGAAAGACGGTGAGTTGTATACGTTTATGTTGCTAAAGAGTTTCAAGCTAACTTCATCACTGTGTACTTTACCTACTGTTATCTTCCCGCTGGAGCATCAGACTGTTGTTATGCCTTTGTTTGTATTTCAGACTGTCACTGAGATGTTGTACTGTATGCCATTTAAGACTTAATACACACGAGTGAAGACAAGAGCAGTGTGCTGTGTTTTCATTCCTCTTTTATAACTATTCTGCTTATTTTAAGGGCGCAGCACTTCCACGTTTGACAGTTTCTTTGTTTATAAGTATGGTATTGAAAACCTTCGTGGTAGCTAGGCTATACCTTTAAAATGAGCTCATCCCAGACACCCATCATTAGTCTAAAGTCACTCACAGTATCGTAGATATAAGTTAGGGTGCAACACCTGCCTAAATAAACATGTTAAGAAATGAAAAAATAAATGAATTAAAATTGAAATAATGTATATGTGACAGGTAGCTACATCAGAGGAAGGTGAAACTCCAAACTGGGTGAAACATTATTTTATTAATATTTCAGCAGTAAGCGAGACAGTGTGCAGGAGATCTTATTGTTTTCAGTTTTCACCTTCCTCTGACACACCTGTCACATATTCAAGTGTGCAGAAAGCAGGTAACCATTGAATTTTAAAATATATTTCTCTGAGTAACTGTTGAAGAGTCCCTCTGCTGAGATAGTGGAGGGCAGTTCAGTGAATCTGACCTGTAGCAGTGATGCTAACCCAGCAGCTGATTACACCTGGTACAAGGAGAATGAAGACTCACCAAAAGCATCAGGACAGATCTTCACCATCACTGATGTCAGACCTGATCAGTATACAATCTACCTGATAGAACATTTTTTATTTTATTGTTCAGTTAAACTGTGTAATGGTTCACAGGTCAAAGAGATGAACTGTAGAGAGCATCGGTGCATCTTTACACAGCAGAAGGACTGATTTCTGATGTGCTCTGTGTTACAGTCAGAGTGATTGTGAATGAGTGAGTTTACAACTGTAGATATAAAACATGTTATGATCTGATTTGAACACAGATCCCTGTATCACTTTTTTGATGTACATTAATTTGTATTTGTTTCTTAATACTTGCAATAAACACTGTGCTCAGCATGTTACTTCTTACTTCCCATACTGATGCACTACATCTCTTTGAACTCATGGTGGTGTATTCAGAGTCTCAACATGCACTAGAAGTGTGAAGAGATCCATCAAACCAAATGTCACACATATATCACATGTTTTTTTAGACACTGAACTGTCCACACACTTAAAAACATGAAGATGATAAAAAAGTGTTATTATTTCTCTTCTCTCTTTAAATTGTTAAAAGGCCAGAACACTGTTGTCTTATTATCTCTACAAAGATCACATTAGGTCTCTACAAAACAGGAAACTTGCTTGTCACATACGCCTATACTGTCACTTGGCTCCTCATGCATATTCATAGTGATAAGAAAGAGGAAGGAAATGTACTCATTTACTTTAAGCCTGATATCTGACTTCTGCTCACAGATCACAGAAGACGAGCATCTTAACAGACAACGTCCTTCTCTGTTGTAAGTAGAACAGTTTACTGATATGATTATTACATTTTGTTTACATTATTTGATGTATTTCATTGTCTCTGAAGCCTCACAGAGAGATGAGAGGAGCAGCTATGAGTTTAACAGCAGCAGCAGCGAGTGGATTTGTTGTCTTCCTTCTCTCTGTGTCAGGTACTGTCTACATTTACATTGTAGGACATTTAGGTTTCATGTATGTGTGATGCAGTATGATGAATAACTTTTAGAAATGGTAAAAATAATACCAGTATTCACTGGTTCTTCTTAAGATGTTGAGCTGTGTCTGCGTCATGAGTGGTGGGGGTGGGGCCTGGTTGATATGGTTTGTCCTCCCTCCCTCCATAGATTGTAAGAATCATATATTTTTATTCATGCATATGAATATATTCATAGTTATATGATGGTACAGCAATGCACTGAGAATTTTATCTTGTCCTGATGTTTTTAATCTGTTTGTTAATTTCTGCACTCTGTACTGTAGAGCTGGACGACTGTTTTAGCTGTTACACGTATGACAGCTTCCTCTTTCTGTGAAAACGTCTTGACACCTATTTTATTTTAGTTGTTATCAGTAGTTTCCCACGCGTCATGTTCTACATTTCTTTGTGGTTTTCACACTTAGCTGAGCAGCAACTTGAGCAAAGAACTTACAAAGAGGAAACTAAACAAGACAAGTACAGACTCTCTAATGATTCAGTTTCTTCTTCTCATCCTGTTCAGTAAAACAACATTAATGTTCACAGCTTCAATATATTCTTGTTTCTTCACTGCACCTTCAGACTATCTGATGTTCTGTCTCAGTGCAGAGAGATTAACTGTAAACAGCATCTAACCAGTTTCTCTTTATGTTAAAAATATCTTTGGACATTTCTATGCCTGTGCATGGAGTCATAATACAGAAATAACATAATGAAAGTCATACAACAGTCATAAAGTGTGGACAAATTAAATTAATATGAGCAAAAACAATGACACAGAAAAAGTTTCAGTGTTAATAAGGTGAAAACAACACTGATGCATCACTGATCTGCTGCTTTATCCGCCCAAAAGTGACATTTTTACTCATTTTATGTTTATAAAGTAAAAGCTTGCAGAATGAATGGACTAAAGCTGAAACACTCAACAGTAACAAATGATAAAATACTTTATTCTAGTTCAGTTCCAGTTAGATTGATGCACAATGAGGAGCTTTAAATGACAACAATTGAAGATCATATTGGTGCTATGATCCACTTTGTCTTATTCACTGATTCTTAACTTGTTATAAATCTGATTGTGGTTTCTGATGTGCTCTGTGTTACAGTGGTACAGGGTCAGAATGGCTGGGGAGTGACTTACACTTCTACTCACATCTGTGCCTTAAAAGGATCAACAGTGGACATAAACTGCACCTACAGATACCCATCCAGAGTAAATAATGTTGATACTACAGTTGATGAAACATTCTGGTTTAAAGAGAGCATTAATGAACCTGTGGATCTGAGAACAGACTCAGAGTACGCAGGTCGTGTGCAGTATCACTGTGATAAGAACGACTGCACTCTGAGAATCACAGACCTGAGAGAGAGAGACTCAGCTGAGTACAAGTTCATGTTCATAACAAACCAACCAGGAGGGAAATATACTGGTTCACCTGGAGTCACTTTGACTGTCACAGGTAACATTTTCACTGGAAGATTTAATTTAGTTTCAAATGGTTAATATCTTGGAAATAGTTCTGTGAATGTGTTTGTGTATGAACATAAATGACATTTCTGTTCTTTCTTCACATATCCAGATCTCCAGGTGAAGGTGATCTGGTCAACAACCGGTTCTTCCTGGGCAGAGCTGAAGTGTCACAGCAGTTGTCTACCTGATGGTTCTTCCTTCATCTGGTACAAGAATGGACAGAATATTAGTGGAGAAACATCTTCTACTTATTCAACCAAGTTCAATTATGCAGACAGCTATTCCTGTGCTGTTACAGGATATGAGGATTTCCCCTCTCGTTCAGTTTGTGAGTTCTCTTCACAGTCTTCCACTACGCTTTGTGTTACTGCAGAGTACCAAGATTTTGACAACTAGATTATTATATTATTATTATATTATGATATTATTTTATCTTCAGTCTCACTGTGAAATGGTGGGCATCACTACTGTCTTTACAACACATTTCACATTCTTTACACACACACACACACACACACACACACACACACACACACACACACGACTAAGTATTTAGGACTAGCAGTGTTGCTTAATTTTAATTATTATTATTAATTTTACCTTTCAGGTGTCCGTGGTCAATCCTGTAACAGAGTGATTTACACTGACAGAAGCATCTGTGCCTCCAGAGGCTCATCAGTGGACATTTCCTGCACATACAGCAGTTATGATTCTATCACATCATCATTCTGGTTCAGTCCTGATCATAGTCATCAGTGGCAGAATCCCTCACAGCCTGAGGACCTTAGTAAAGACTCCCAGTATGCAGGTCGTGTTCAGGTCCTTGAAACAGAGAGAGGACGCTCCACTCTGAGAATCTCTGACCTGAGAGAGAGCGATTCAGCCCAGTATCACTTCACATTCAAAACACAAAGGTTTGAATGGGGGAGTAGTTTACCTGGAACAACTCTGACTGTCACAGGTACTGATGAACACAAACTGATGATGAAGTCAGTGTATCAGAAGTTAACATGTTGAAATATTTGTATTCATCATGTGATTGTGTTCTTGCTAATTGTGGATAATCACTTCAGTTTGATATAATAAAAATTTACCAGTCCAAAAGATTTAATATATATATATTTCTGAGGCAATAACTGATCAAACAAATGAAAAGCACACAGTTAAGGTGAAGTTTAACTTGGACAAGCTCCATTAAAAAAGCAAAAGGTAAAAATATATTGAATATATTATGGGTACGGTTGAGGACGGTGAGAGTGATGTTTAGTCTCCTTGGTGTTTGATGTTGTACTGGTACCAAGTTAGTTACAGTGCATTTTATGACATTTCTGTTTCTTGTTCACAGATCCAGATGTAAAGATGCAGGTGTTTCGATCTTCGAGCGGTCCAAAGCTGATTTGTTTCAGCAGCTGTTTTCCTCCTCGTCGTTCTTCCTATGCCTGGTACAGAAATGAGGAGAAAATTGAGGAAGAAACATCTTTCTCTTATAGAGGATCTGTTGATCCTGCACACAGCTATTCCTGTGCCATTAACGGATATCGCTCTCTTCCACTGTGTAAGTGTACTCCACTGTTTCACTAACAAAATGTCATCTGGTGGAAACTTGAGCTCCAAGTGACAGAGCATGAAGGGTCCCATGCTCTCAGGGGCCTTGACATTTGTAAGTACTCGATACACATAAATCCAGTGTATTAAAATCAAAAGGTTCAGATAGAGTATAACACTAATTACAGCGTATATGTTTATCAAATATTATCTTTAGATCCTGTCACATTACCTCTGTCAAAACTTACAAACACCTCCGTCAAACAGTTTGGCACAGCTGCAGACATATGGCAGCATAATTACCTCAGTGTCCACAGCATCCGTCAAAGATGCGGGGGCCAATCTGCTGCTAATTTCCCCCCTCTGCTCTCTAGATCTGTGTTTGCCAGACCGTCTTTTATCTCTGGAGCTTGGAATGTATTTATAAATGTATACAAATGCCTTTATTTACTGACAATTTACTTAAAAAGTATTTAATGGTCCTATTTTATTTGTTCACAATACATTTGGTCTCTTTTACATATTATTTCGTTTCTGATGTCGGACATTAATCAATTAAATTCATAAGCCAATCGAAAGGTTTATGTTCTATAATAACACATTCTCATGTTAATGCTTGTTTGTGCAATCTCTTCCAGATGCTCCAAAGCTTCCCTCTGTGTCAGTGAGTCCCTCTGGTGAAATCATTGAGGGCAGTTCAGTGACTCTGAACTGTAGCAGTGATGCTAACCCAGCAGCTAAATACACCTGGTACAAGGAGAATGTAAATCCAGACCTTCAACCTCTCAGTAAAGAACCACAGCTTGTCTTCAGCTCCATCCAGTCCTCTGACTCTGGAGAGTATTACTGTACAGCTGAGAACCAGCTGGGGAAGAGGACATCTGAATACATCTTTATTGATGTGAAATGTGAGTGAAACTGATTTTGAAAGCAACAGATTGAATAAAATTGTCAGATTTATTGCAGCTGGATCACAGTCTGCTGTTATTTTATGAGACGCTCTAGTAGATTTTTAAGAGGCAGTTTAAATCACTATTGTCATATTTACTCTGCGTTACAGGATGTTCAAACCATCAAATTCATCATTCCTCTAAGGTTTCATATGTATTAATTATTTGTATAGAATATTCTCCAATGTAGTAACACATCCTCAATTTACTGATAATCTATGTTAATTTAATTAATTGTTTAATTTAATGTTTCTTCCAGATGCTCCAAAGCTTCCCTCTGTGTCAGTGAGTCCCTCTGCTGAGATAGTGGAGGGCAGTTCAGTGACTCTGACCTGTAGCAGTGATGCTAACCCAGCAGCTAATTACACCTGGTACAAGGAGAATGAAGACTCACCAAAAGCATCAGGACAGATCTTCACCATCACTGATGTCAGACCTGAACACAGTGGGAATTATTCCTGTGAAGCCCAGAACAAGATAGGACGTCATAACTCCACCTCACATCTGACTGTTGTGAAAGGTAAGTTATACACACAAACACACACACACAAACACACACACACACACATCTGTATACAACACAAGAGGTTTATCTGCTTTCTGTTGGTCTCATTTTTTAGGTAAATCAGTGTTTATAATGAACATCATCAGGTGTATTCTGGCGGTCCTGATGCTGATTCCTCTGCCTCTCTTGATTCTGTGGATGAGGTAAAACAATTAAGAAAACATTTCTCCATTTATTTTCTGCAAATACTTTTAAAGTTTTTTATATTATGGTTTTCTATTAGTTAATTCCTTTTCTTTTTCTTTTATTGTTTCAATCCAGGAAGAAGAAAACTCTGAGCTCCACCACTGACCTGAATGAACCTGAAGAGACTATAGAGGTGAGAGAGAGAGAAACCTTATTGACAGAACTTATCCTAAAATACAGTTATGATCACTTGGCTCATGAATGCAAGCAAACACATTTATATTGTCAACATGAAGCTATAAAGTTAATTTATATTTAAAATATGACTTGTAGAGTAAAATCCTGTAATGTATTTCACCTGAATAAGGTTTTAGCAAATAATTCTGTTTCAAACATGATTTAATACATTTCTAATAAAATCTTATTACATGCCATTTTCACAAAGGAGGTCCATTAATCCTAATTTTGACATCTCTCCCCATCAGTTGGACACTTGTCCTGAATATGAGAATGTTTCAGACTTGCAGGTCGTCACTGCAGCACAGACAGAAGACACAGAGGAGCAGGAAGACCTGGAGTAAAATCCAGTCAGGTTGGAGCCTCATGAAAAGAAAAACAGGCTGATATCAGATTAATTCATATTATAGATATTTAGGATTAGAGCTGCAATGCAATCTGTTATTTTAAATGTGTACATACTGTAATTAATCACTTTTGAGGAATCCTGATTGGCTTCTTGTGCAGTTTACTGTATATTTTCACACATCAAACATAATCTCAGGTCTATCACACTTTGATGAATGTCACATTATCCAGGTATTGCAGTGGCTGATATACAATAAACAGCCAGCTTCCACAACATCTCTGTAGTTGGAAACATGATTTCAGTTCCCTCTCACTGCTGCAGAGGGCGACAGTGTGCAGGAAGTTTCAGCTTGAAATAGTTTTTATGTTTATTTTTCAGGATCTGAATGTATTTACCAGATATGAAGACAAATAAAATTTAAATATTTTCTTTAAATCTGTTCTTTTGTGCTGATTTATTTCTTACTTTCCCTCGAGTTTAGGAGGAAACTTGTCACAGTAACATACTTTATTATGATTTTGGGATGTTGCTAAAATGAAGATGCACAGACACAGTTTGTATTGAAGAAGACATTAATTGTCATGTTAGCTGTTTATCTTCTTTTCAGTGCATTTAAACTCTTTGCGGTCACTCAGTGAAGCAGAATATGTGGAAGTTTACTGAGTATGAAGCCTTTTCAGTATAACAGTCCATATTTGTTAGTGACAGCTGTAGATCACTGACTGAATCATTTTCATACTTAGACACCTCGACTGTGAGAGTTTGTTCAACTACTGTACAACCTCAGTTCCTGTTCAATACTTTAAATACTCTTTTAAACCCCCGTAACCACTTAAACTGTGTGAAGATTTTCTAAGGTTTTTTATTGGCAAGATCTCCGATATTAGGTCCTCTCTTTTGCTGTCTGCATTGGATCCTGCCGTCTCTCCCATTTGCCCTGCTGTTTTTGACACATTTGAGCAAGTGTCTCTTTCAGCTTTAACTGATATTGTCCAGCACCTCAGACCTTCTCACTGTCCTCTTGACAGCATCCCACCCCGTCTTTTTAAGGATGTTTTCCATATTATTGGGCCCTGAGTTATGGATCTGATAAATTCATTTTTGATGTCTGGATGTGTCCCTCCTGCCTTTAAACATGCTGTGGTCCAGCCCCTCATCAAAAAACATAATCTTGACCCCACAGTCTTATCCAACTTTAGGCCTATCTCCAAGCTTCCTTTTCTTTCTATGATCTTGGAGAAGGTGGTTAATGAACAGCTGCAGTTTTTTATTGACCTAAATGGCATTTCCGAGAAGTTCTGGTTTTAAGTCACGCTATAGCACTGAAATGGCACTTTTAAGGATTTTGAATTACCTTCTTTTATCAGTTGACTCTGGGAACTCTGTTGTCCTGGCCCTTCTGGATCTGACAGCTGCCTTTGACACGGTGGATCACAACATCCTCCTGTCTCGCTTAAACACCTGTGGGTGTTAAGGGTACTGTTCTTAAGTGGTTTCAGTCATATCTCTCAGACAGAAGCTTCTCTGTCCAGCTGGGCCAGTATACTTCGGCCACTTCCTCCCTGAGCTGTGGGGTGCCTCAGGGTTCTGTTTTGGGCCCCCTCCTCTTTTCAATATATATGTTGCCATTGGGATACATATTTAGAAAGCACAATGTCTCATTTCATTGCTTTGCAGATGACGTACAAATCTATATGCCCTTAAAAACAAATGAGCAAGCCTCTGTCCAGGTCTTATTAGACTGCCTCAATGACATTCAATCTTGGATGGAAGTGAACTCTCTCCCCATGAACAAAAATAAAACTGAGATTATTTTATTCAGACAACAAGATCTCTTAGATGGCTATGACAGCGCCATTGGCACCCTGAAGTCTCACTGTCACCCATCTGCAAGAAACCTTGGTGTTATTTTGGACAGTGACTTTAGGTTCGATAAGCAGATAAGCTTGATTGTAAAAACAGCTTCTTCCAGCTAAGATTATTAGCAAAAGTGAAGGCTTATCTCCCCAGGAATGATCTCGAGAAAGTTATTCACACCTTTGTTACTTCATGCTTAGACTACTGTAATTCTTTGTTTGTTGGTCTCACCAGTCAGCACTGCGCCGTTTACAGGTGGTTCAAAATGCAGCCGCCCGCCTGCTGACTGGAAAGAAACGGCGTGATCACATCGGTCCCGTCCTTGCATCTTTGCACTGGCTGCCTGTTAATTTTAGGATTCAATTCAAGGTTTTATTAATTGTTTTTAAGTGTGTAAATGGTCGGGCACCATCTTATTTATCAGACCTCGTACAGCCTCACAGTATTTCCTGAACATTTAGGTCAACAAACCAGCTGCTCCTGGCAGCACCTCGGTCTAGACTCTCTACCCGTGGGGACAGAGCCTTCTCAGTGGCGGCCCCAAAGCTGTGGAACAGCCTACCTTTCCAGGTTAGAGCTGCACAGTCTGTTGGGCACTTTAAAACACTGCTGAAAACTTGGCGTTCAGTCCCAGCTAGGTGAGAATCCTTGACTTCTTACTTTAAATTTTTACTCTTTTTTATTTGTTTTTATTCTAATTTTAGTTTTTAAATTGAGCTCTTACTATTCCTTAATTGTTTTTATTTATTATTATATTTGTGTGTGATTATATTGTATTTTAATAACTGTGCAGCACTTTGGTTTAACTGAGGTTGTTTTTAAATGTGCTTTATAAATAAAACTTGACTTGACTTGACAACAAGAACAATCAATGCTTCTGAAACTGAAGTGTAATAATTAATGAATTTAATGTCAAGTGTAAACATATTAAGATGGAACTCAAACCTAAAAAGTGAAAAGTACTGAAAGTAACTTTAAATGTGTGTAAACAATCAGTGATGGATGGTAAAATGTTGTCTCAGGGTTGTGATTCAGTATCTCTGATGTTTCACTGCCCTCTAGTGGTGAAGCTTCAGTGTTGCAGATTCAGGCTTCATCACTGAGGTCTCCCTCCACTGTCTGCTTTAAAGGCTCAGTTCACCTGAATAACAAAACACATATTTTCTCAATTACTTCCTGTGGTGTCTAGCCCTGCAGATACATTTAGATTCATTTTGCTGTCAAATGGTGAGATATGTCATTTTAATGTGTTTTCCCTATGTAGAAGCTAAGCCAATGCTTTAAGCCACTGAGGCGTTTCAACAGGAATCCTAATTGACACACTTTTACTTTACCATGATGGATTAATGAGAATCCAGTTGCTTTTCAGTTAAGATGCAAACAAGTCCATTTATTTTACATCTCATACTTTAAATCACACATCTCACACACACACACATCCGCACGGAGCATAACATGATGCTGCACAGTGGTCAAAAACTGTTTTTCCTGTTCCGTTTGGAAAACACCTGACGAGCCCCCACAGGTTCCTACACTGACCCGCCAATCACAGCCAGACCATGACACACAACAGTTAACATAAATCTGCTCTTACACCCTATATGAGACTGAACCAAGACAATATTTTTAATCTGTCCTCAATATTCAGCCTTTTGTCATTAATTTAAACTGTAACATGGTTCACAGGTCAAAGAGATGAACTGTAGAGAGCATCGGTGCATCTTTACACAGCAGAAGAACTGATTTCTGACGTGCTCTCCTCTTGAGTTTCCTTGTCTGTCTTGTCTCCCCCCCTTGTGCTCCTCCCCTGTATTGTCTTTCTTTCCCTTTGGCAGAGGCGGGGCCCAGTGGTGGAGGTTTGGCATACCTGTTTCTAATCATAGTCATCAACTGCATCATCAACCCCCCCCCCCCCCCCCCCAGTGTTTTCTTGTGTCTTCTGCTTAGTACTGTTTACCTCTGGTGTAACCGCTCTTTCCTGTTCCCTACAGTTTTGCCTACTCCACCCGCTGCTGCCCTGCCTCTGTTCCCTGGATCCAGCTCCCTGTGCACTGCCTTCCGATTTTGGACCTTGCCGCACCCACCTTCCCTGGAACCCTCACCCTAGACCCAGCCACTGCTCCCTCACTTCCCCACTACTTTATCATTAAACCCTGCCTTTGAGTTTACCCCTGTGTGCTTGCTCGTCTCTGTGGTCCTGTTACTTCTGGTTGTGACACTGTGTTACACTCACAATGATTGTGAATGAGTGAGTTTACAACTATAGATGTAAATCATGTTATGATCTGATTTAAACACACATCTCTGAATCATTTCCTGATATACTTTAATTCTTATTTGTTATTACTTACAATAAACACTGTGCTCAGCATGTGACTTCTTACTTCTCATACTGATGCACTACATATGTTGAACTCATGGTGGTGTATTCAGTGTCTCAACATGCACTAGAAGTGTGAGGAGATGCATCAAACCAAATGTCACACATCGGTCACATCGGTCACATATGTCACGTATTTCTTTACACGCTGAACTGTTCCCACGATATCAAGTCATTTAACATCCTGATATCTGACTTCTGCTCACAGATCACAGACGACGAGCATCTTAACAGACAACATCCTTCTCTGCTGTAAGTAGAACAGTTTACTGATATGATTATTACATGTTGTTTACATTATTTGATGTATTTTATTGTCTCTGAAGCCTCACAGAGAGATGAGAGGAGCAGCTATGAGTTTAACAGCAGCAGCGAGTGGATTTGTTGTCTTCCTTCTCTCTGTGTCAGGTACTGTATATCTACATTTACATTGTAGGACATTTAGGTTCGATGTATGTTTGATGCAGTATGATGAATAACTTTTAGAAATTTAAAAAAATAATACCAGTATTCATTGCTGAACACTGTAATAATAATATATTAAGATGTTGAGCTGTGTCTGCATCATGAGTGGTGGGGGTGGGGCCTGGCTGATATGGTTTGTCCTCCCTCCATCCATAGATTGTAAGAATCATATATTTTTATTCATGCATATGAATATATTCATAGTTATGTGATGGTACAGCAATGCACTGAGAATTTTTATCTTGTCCTGATGTTTTTAACATGTTTGTTAATTTCTGCACTCTGTACTGTAGAGCTGGACAACTGTTTTAGCTGTTACACGTATGACAGCTTCCCCTTTCTGTGAAAACGTCTTGACACCTATTTTATTTTAGCCGTTATCAGTAGTTTCCCACACTTCATGTTCTGCATTTCTTTGTGGTTTTCACACTTAATTGAGCAGCAACTTGAGCAAAGAACTCACAAAGAGGAAGCTAAACAAGACAAGCACAGACTCTAATGATTCAGTTTCTTCTTCTCATCCTGTTCAGTAAAACAACTTTAATGTTCACAGCTTCAATATATTCTTGTTTCTTCACTGCACCTTCAGTCTGTCTAATGTTCTGTCTCAGTGCAGAGAGATTCACTGTAAACAGCATATAACCAGTTTGTTTGTATGTTAAAAATATCTTTGGACATTTCTATGCCTGTGCATGGAGGCATAATACAGAAATAACTTCATGAAAGTCATACAACAGTTATAAAGTGTGTAAGAATTAAATTAACATGAGCAAAAACAATGACACAGAAAAAGTCTCAGTGTTAATAAGGTGAGAACAACACTGATGCATCACTGATCTGCTGCTTTAACTGCTCAAAAGTGACATTTTCACTCATTTTATGTTTGTAAAGTAAAAGCTTGCAGAATGAATGGACTAAAGCTGAAACACTCAGCAGTAACAAATGATAAAATATAATAATCAACAGATAAAATACTTTATACTAGTTCAGTTCTAGTTAGATTGATGCACAATGAGGAGATTTGAATGACAACAACTGAAGATCATATTGGTGCCATGATCCACTTTGTCTTATTTACTGATTCTCAACTTGTTATAAATCTGATTGTGGTTTCTGATGTGCTCTGTGTTACAGTGGTACAAGGTCAGAATGACTGGGGAGTGACTTACACTTCTACTCACATCTGTGCCTTAAAAGGATCAACAGTGGACATAAACTGCACCTACAGATACCCATCCAGGATAAATAATGTTGATACTGCAGTTGATGAAACATTCTGGTTTAAAGAGAGTAATAATGAACCTGTGGATGTGAGAACAGACTCAGAGTACGCAGGTCGTGTGCAGTATCACTGTGATAAGAACGACTGCACTCTGAGAATCACAGACCTGAGAGAGAGAGACTCAGCTGAGTACAAGTTCAGGTTCATAACAAACCAACCAGGGGGGAGTTATTCTGGTGAACCTGGAGTCTTTTTGACTGTCACAGGTAACATTTTCACTGAAAGATTTCATCTAGTTTCAAATGGTTAATATCTTGGAAATAGTTCTGTGAATGTTTGTTTGTGTATGAACATAAATTACATTTCTGTTCTTTCTTCACAGTTCCAGATCTTCAGGTGAAGGTGATCCCATCAACAACCAAGCTTTTCTGGGCAGAGCTGAAGTGTCACAGCAGCTGTCGTCTACCTGATGATTCTTCCTTCATCTGGTACAAGAATGGACAGAAACTTAGTGGAAAAACATCTTCTACTTATTCAACCAATGTCAACCATGCAGACAGCTATTCATGTGCTGTTACAGGATATGAGGATTTCCCCTCTCCATCAGTTTGTGAGTTTTCTTCACAGTCTTCCACTAACATCACAGCATCTTATGAAGCCTTTTATCTAAAGTACTGTACAATGTGTTTTCTCATTGAGCTCCACTGTTGTCAGTATCAATATAATACAACCTGCTCTGTGTTACTGCAGAGACATATGTGGATTTAACAGTTTAGCTCATGTGAAACACACACACACTACTACCTGTGCTGTTTAAATGAATTTTAACTTTCAGGTGTCTTTGAAGATCGGTCCTGCAACAGAGTATTTTACACTGACAGAAGCATCTGTGCCTCCAGAGGCTCATCAGTGGACATTTCCTGCACATACAACAGTTATGAATCTATCACATCATCATTCTGGTTCAGTCCTGATCGTAGTCATCAGTGGCAGAATCCCTCACAGCCTGAGGACCTTAGTAAAGACTTCCAGTATGCAGGTCGTGTTCAGCTCCTTCAAACAGAGAGAGGACGCTCCACTCTGAGAATCTCTGACCTGAGAGAGAGCGATTCAGCCCAGTATCACTTCACATTCAAAACACAAAGCTTTGAATGGAGGAGTAGTTTACCTGGAACAACTCTGACTGTCACAGGTACTGATGAACACAAACACTGACACAATACATTTAAACAAGTTGATTACAAATGAATGGGGATATTGGCTGAACTAATGGAGATTAATTTAATTGATCAATTGTGATTGAATGATTTTTATCATTTTGTGTACAAATTAATTCTGGGCTTTTGGTCAGTGATCCACCAGTTTAGTTGGTCACTCATATGAATTGTCATATCTTTGTTTTTATTATAATGATGTGTCTTTTTTTTCTTGCAGAGCCAAATCTACAAGTACAGGTGATTAGATTAACAGTCCATCAGTCTTCTATCTGGGCAGAGCTGAAGTGTCATAGCAGCTGTCGTCTACCTGATCGTTCTTCCTTCATCTGGTACAAGAATGGACAGAAAATTCAGGATAAAACATCTTCTACTTATGGAGGGTTCTTTGATCCAGCAGACAGCTCTTCCTGTGCATTAAAAGGATTTGAGCATCATCCTGCTCCTTCAGTGTGTGAGTTTACAACACAGTCTCCTACTAACATAACCACATCTAGTGGAGCCTTTAAACTATTGTACTATATATTGTATGCACATGTAATTCATAAAGAGAAGTGGACTGTGCTTACAACAAAATAAATGTAAAATAAGAGCTTCCTGTGCATTATAAAGTTAGTCCACTCAAAAGACAAAGAAAACACATTTTCTGATTTTTCTGAACATGCAAATATTAACAGTTTCATGGCAGTGGACTGTTCAACCTTGACATGTCTCATGTAATCTCCATCTCCGAGACATGCAATCTTCCAATACAATGAAAATGAACAGAATATTGTTTATTCTGCTTAAATCATGATTAATGTAATTGTGACCTTGTGCTTTTAGTGTAGCTCCTTAAGATCCTTTTAACTTATGTTCAGAGTAAGTAAGTAAGTACTCTAAAGGCAAGGCAGCTTTATTTATATAGCAAATTTCATACCCAGGGCAACTCAATGTGCTTTTCATAAAACCAAATATTTAACAGTAAGAATTGGAAGCATAAATACATAGAATTAAAACAAAAAAACAATAATAGTAAAATTGGCTACGTTCACTCTCCTGGCGATATAGCACTTATTTCATTCATTCATTATTATTATTATTATTATTTTATTTTATTTTATTTTTTTATTATTATTGTTGTTGTTGTTTTTTTTTTTTTAATAATTGTGTCTTTCAGGTGTCCATGGTCAATCCTGCAACACAGTGATTTACACTGACAGAAACATCTGTGCCTTCAGAGGCTCATCAGTGGACATTTCCTGCACATACAACAGTTATGAATCTATCACGTCATCATTCTGGTTCAGTCCTGATCGTAGTCATCAGTGGCAGAATCCCTCACAGCCTGAGGACCTTAGTAAAGACTCCCAGTATGCAGGTCGTGTTCAGCTCCTTAAAACAGAGAGAGGACGCTCCACTCTGAGAATCTCTGACCTGAGAGAGAGCGATTCAGCCCAGTATCACTTCACATTCAAAACACAAAGCTTTGAATGGAGGAGTAGTTTACCTGGAACAACTCTGACTGTCACAGGTACTGATGAACACAAACACTGACACAGGACATTTAAACAAGCTGATTACAAACTAATGGAGTGATTGGCTGAACTAATGGAGATTAATTTAATTTGTTGTTAAATGATCCACCAGTTTAGTTGTTCACTTATATGATTTGTCATTTGAACTGTCTCACTTTATTTTCATTATCTGTGATGTACAAATGAAGGGCCTCTTTTTTTTCCTCACAGAGCCAAATCTACAAGTGCAGGTGATCATTTCAACAGGCTATGAGTCTTTTACCTGGGCAAAGCTGAAGTGTCACAGCAGCTGTCGTCTACCTGATCGTTCTTCCTTCATCTGGTACAAGAATGGACAGAAAATTAGTGGAGAAACATCTTCTACTTTCAAAGGAACCTTTTCTCATGCAGACAGCCGTTCCTGTGCTGTACAAGGATTTGAGCATCATCCTGCTCCTTCAGTGTGTGAGTTTACAACACAGTCTCCTACTAACATAACCTTTAACCTATTGTACTATATATTGGATGTACATGTGATTAAGAAATTGTATAGAAGTGAATCAAAATCCCACTAAATGCAAAGTAAGAGCTTACTGTATATTTAAAAAGTTAGTCCAGGGGTTGAGCATAGCTCAGCGGGTTGAGCACCCGCCCCATGTGTTGAGGCTACAGTCCTCGCTGCAGGCGATCCCGGTTCGAATCCCGAGTTGAGCGATCTTATCCTGCGTGTCATTCCCCCTCTCTCTGCCTCCTGTTTCCTGTCTGTCTCCAATGTCCTGTCCATTAAAGGCAAAAAAGCCCGAAAAAATATACTTTAAAAAAAAAAGTTAGTCCACTCAAAATACAAAAAACATCCTTTCTGACTTTTCTAACAATGCAAATAATTATAGTTTAATTTCAATATAATTAATTTGAGGGGAATACGGTTTATGCTGCTTCAATCATGTCAAGCTTATGTTTGAAAAACTATTGATCTATGTGTCTTACAAGGAAATGATTTTGGATAATCTACAGAGTGATATAATGTATTATCTTGTGCTTTTAGTGCTTGTTTGTTGAAGATCCTTCAAAGTCCTCTATACACATCGGGCCTGATTTACTAAAGGTTTGCGTGTGTAAAAACGTGTGCAAACTTGACATCACCCGCAAAAAATGTGCAAGCTGATCTACTAACGCAGAGCACTGAGGTTTGAGTCTTGCAACTGTGTAAGATAATACGCGCTGTCCATTTAGTACGTTTACCATAATGAATGTAATATTAGTAGTTTACCATAATGAATGTAATATTAGTAGTTTACCATAATGAATGTAATATTACTAGTTTACCATAATGAATGTAATATTAGTAGTTTACCATAATGAATATAATATTAGTAGTTTACCATAATGAATGTAATATTAGTAGTTTAGCGTAATGAATGTAATATTAGTAGTTTACCGTAATGAATGTAATATTAGTAGTTTACCGTAATGAATGTAATATTAGTAGTTTACCATAATGAATGTAATATTAGTAGTTTACCGTAATGATTGTAATATTAGTAGTTTACCGTAATGAATGTAATATTAGTAGTTTACCGTAATGAATGTAATATTAGTAGTTTACCGTAATGAATGTAATATTAGTAGTTTACCATAATGAATGTAATATTAGTAGTTTAGCGTAATGAATGTAATATTAGTAGTTTACCGTAATGAATGTAATATTAGTAGTTTACCGTAATGAATGTAATATTAGTAGTTTACTATAATGAATGTAATAGTAGTTTACCGTAATGAATGTAATATTAGTAGTTTACCGTAATGAATGTAATACATTAGTAGTTTTACCATAATGAATGTAATATAGTAGTTAACCTCTTCCACTAGAACCCTCACGTTTCATTTTGCGCTTGCGGCTTCCTGCTCATCCACACTCTCCTCATTTAAATACTGCTGTCTGCACCTGTTGCACCTGTTTTCATTTACACAGTTATTCTTAGTAGATCACCCGCAAAATGTTCGCAAACAAAACGCGCAATCTATTGCACCGTATACGCATTTTAGTACCCTTTATTTGGGATCTTAGTAAATCAGGCCCATAATGTTTCGTTTTACATCTTCGCATTATTACTTAGAAGAAGTAGTAGTATTATAACTGTGCTGTTTCAATTAATTTTATCTTTCAGGTGTCCGTGGTCAATCCTGCAACAGAGTGATTTACACTGACAGAAGCATCTGTGCCTTCAGAGGCTCATCAGTGGACATTTCCTGCACATACAGCAGTTATGAATCTATCACATCATCATTCTGGTTCAGTCCTGATCGTAGTCATCAGTGGCAGAATCCCTCACAGCCTGAGGACCTTAGTAAAGACTCCCAGTATGCAGGTCGTGTTCAGCTCCTTCAAACAGAGAGAGGACGCTCCACTCTGAGAATCTCTGACCTGAGAGAGAGCGATTCAGCCCAGTATCACTTCACATTCAAAACACAAAGCTTTGAATGGGGGAGTAGTTTACCTGGAACAACTCTGACTGTCACAGGTACTGATGAACACAAACAGACATATATACACAAACATTTGTACTTTTAAAAACTTACTAATGATCAGTCGTCACAATCATCACATTACAAACATACATTTTGAATATAGCTGCTGTCCTCCAATACTTCTAGAAATTAGACGTCTTGATATTCATGTACATTTATGATTATTTAGAACAAGTGATGATAATATTGTCTTTTCTCACATATGCAGCTCTCCAGGTGCAGGTGATCACAATAACAGTCCATCAGTCTCATATGGAGGCAGAGCTGAAATGTCTCAGCAGCTGCAGTCCAGCAGGTCGTATTTCTTATGTCTGGTTCAAGAACGGACAGAAAATGATGAAGGAGGAAACTTCTCTTTATTCAGGGCAGTTTAATCCTGGTGACAACATCTCCTGTGCTTTGAAAGGACATGAGGATTACCGCTCTCCTTCAGTGTGTGAGTTTAGTTCACTGTGTCAGTCTGTGTTTCTCCCCAAATTAAACATATACCTGTCATACTCAGAATCATTTTAATGTGGTTCTTTATGTAGATTCATGATAATTATTTTAAAACATAATAAGAAAGTGATCTGCCTACTGTGTAAAATGATTAAAGGTTTGTCATTTGTGGTTAGTTTCCACAAGCAGGGTCATTGTGTAAGTCCATTGTGACAACTACTCCCAATGATCAATGAGAAACTACTAGAAAAAAAGATCTGAATTACAATATATGCCAACATATTCTAATCTTAAATGCATGTTTAATCTCCTCCAGATGGTCCAAAGCTTTCCTCTGTGTCAGTGAGTCCCTCTGGTGAAATCATTGAGGGCAGTTCAGTGACTCTGACCTGTAGCAGTGATGCTAACCCAGCAGCTAAATACACCTGGTACAAGAAGAATGTAAATCCAGACCTTCAACCTCTCAGTAAAGAACCACAGCTTGTCTTCAGCTCCATCCAGTCCTCTGACTCTGGAGAGTATTACTGTACAGCTGAAAACCAGCTGGGGAAGATGACATCTGAATACATTACTGATGTGAAATGTAAGTTAAACTAATTTTGAAAGCAACAGATTGGATAAAGTTGTCAGATTTATTGCATCTGGATCACAGTCTGCTGTTATTTTGTGAGAAGCTCTAGTAGATTTTAAAGAGGCAGTTTAAATCACTGTTGTCATATTTACTCTGCGTTACAGGATGTTCAAACCATCAAATTCATCATTCCTCTAAGGTTTCAGATGTATTCATTATTTGTGTAGAATATTCTCCACTGTAGTAACACATGCTCAATGTACTGATAATCTATGTTAATTGAATTAATTGTTGATGACAAGATGGCGCCAGTGTGTGTGGCTGACCGTCTGGTGCTCCTGCAATTCTTAGTGTTCTTATTGTTTTCAATCATTGGCACTAAACAAATTGAGTCTCTGCTGGTGTATGATCGCCAGTCTCTTTTGTTTATCCGGTGGAATGTCAGTGATTTAAGTACATATGATCACAGCGGACAGTATACCTCACCCCCGTTTTGGCGGGAATCCCGCCTCACCTATACCGGACCTGGGCCCTTCCTTCCTTCCCGGCGCAAGCGTTCCCGTTGCCGCGGTAGACGCGGCGTTCGGCTGGTGGAGCTGAAGCTCTGCCTGACACGCTCTTCGTCCATTTCTCGGACAGGACACGGATTGCTCCCTCCTCTCGCTATGCCCCGGCGCTTCCTCGACCCCATCGACGCCTGCCTGGTGCCTGTCACCGGCTCTTTTGAGAGACTCCAGCCCCGCCGTCTATGCCCCCTTCGGCTCTCTCAGCGCGGGGTAAACCACCAGTTTCTGAGGACGCTACCCCGGGCTCACCGTTCCACCGGACCACAGGCCCCAGCTCCCACCAGGATTGGATTGGTGAACGCTACATCCCTGGCGAACAAAACTTTCATCCTGAGGGATTTCTTCAGTTCCCGTGGCCTGGATTTCCTATGTATGACAGAGACTTGGATCGGTGCCGGTGAGTGCAGCCCTCTGGTCGAACTTTTACCTGCTGACTGCTCTTACTTTAACTCCCCTCGGACGTCGGGTCGTGGAGGAGGAACTGCGACAGTTTATAAAAACGACTTTAAATGTAAACAGCGTACCGTCTCGTCCTCAATTTCCTGCTTTGAAGTGGCTTTATTTGAGGTGGGTCGTTCCGACCCGGTGCTGTGCGCTGTCATTTACCGACCCCCCAAATACAATAAGGGATTTTAACTTTCACGTGTGTTGTCCTGATAAGCCGTTGGTGAAGGACTTTTTAACCCTTATTGACTTTTAATTTGGTTCAGTGTGTGTCTGGCCCCACACATCAACATGGACACACATTAGACCTCGTCCTCTCTCATGGTTTATCTGTGTCTAACTTGGAGATCTGTGACGATTTGATTTCTGATCATATGCCAGTATTGTTTGAAGTTGCTTTCTCCTGTGCTGATGTTAAATCTGGCGCTCCTGTTCAGAGCCGTCCGATTTTTTAACTCTTTTACTGCTGGCCATTTCTCTGTGGCTTTTGATCAGCTCTGTGTCAGCCCTGCCTCTGTTAACACGGAGGAGCTCAGCTCTTGGTTTCACTCCTCCTGCCTAACCATACTGGACTCGGTGGCTCCAAAGAAAACTGTGCAGCCTAAAGCAAAATCCGAGCCCTGGTTTAATGAAACAACTCGCGCAGCTAGACGGGAGTGTTGCAAAGCTGAGCGTAAATGGAAGAAGGACAAGCTGCAGAGAATACCTGTCAAACATAATTGAATCCAATCGTCATAACCCGCGGGTGTTATTTAAAACCATTGACACTCTTCTTAACGCCCCACAGCCTATCAGCTTGGAGGCATCTGCTGAAATGTGCAATAGCTTCCTGCACTTTTTTATTGATAAGGTTGCTACTGCTAGGCCTCTCATCTTAGCTCCTGCACCTGACCCCTCTGTCCCTGTTCCTTGTTCTGCAGCTCTTGATAAGTTTGAGCGTGTCTCTGTCATTTTTAGAAGATCTGGTTGGCCATATTAAGCCATCAGGCTCTCCCTGTGATGCTGTCTCTCCTAGCTTCTTTAAAGAGGTTTTCCCTAGTATAGGGCAGTCGGTTCTGGCTATCATAAACAGCAGCCTGTCTTCTGGTGTCGTTCCCCTAAGTTTTAAACATGCTGTGGTGCAGCCGCTACTTAAAAAACCTGGCCTTGACCGCAGCGTGCTGGCCAGTTTTAGGCCCATCTCCAAGCTGCCTTTTATATCAAACATATTGGAGAAAGTTGTTCATGCCCAGCTAAAGTCATTTCTGGATGAGCACGATGTCCTGGAGGTCTTTCAATCAGGCTTCAAAACTCTGCACAGCACCGAGTCAGCCTTTCTACGGGTTTTTAATGACATCTTATTAACAAATGACTCTGGTGATCATGTCATTCAACTGCAGCTTTTGATACCGTGGACCACAACACCCTAGTGGCTCGGCTAAGCCACCTAGTGGGCATCTGTGGTACTGCACTGGAGTGGCTCAGATCTTATCTGGCTGACAGAAGCATGAGTGTGAGCCTTGGAACTTCAAAATCCAGCTCTGCTCCACTGCCATATGGGGTTCCACAGGGGTCGATTTTAGGGCCCCTGCTCTTTTCGCTGTATTTACTGCCACTGGGCTCCATCCTGAGAAAGCATGGCATCTCTTTTCACTTTTATGCTGCCGACAGTCAGATATATGTGCCGCTGAAAAAGAGAAACACTTTCTCCCTAACACCACTTCTGACATGTCTTGAAGACATCAAAGCCTGGATGGCCTTGAACTTCCTTAACTTCAACGAGAAAAAAACAGAATTGATGGTGTTTGGTCCCAGTGGCCCTTGTGAACTCCCTCCATTTGACTTGGGTCAAATGGAGGGTTATTTTAAGCCAACAGTCTCAAACTTGGGTTTTAAGATGGACAGTGATTTTAAATTGGATCGGCAAATTAGTGCTGTGGTGAAGTCCAGCTTTTTTCACATTAGACAGCTGGCGAAAGTAAAGCCCTTCCTCACACTACAGCACTTTGAAACAGTAATCCATGCCTTCATCACATCCCGGCTGGATTACTGCAATGCACTTTACTTTGGAGTCAGTCAGTCCTCCCTCACATGTCTCCAGTTGGTGCAAAATGCAGCTGCTCGCCTCTTAACTGGAGTACGTGAGAGGGAGCACATAACGCCCATCCTGGCCTCCCTCCACTGGCTACCTGAGCACTTTAGAGTCCATTTTAAGATTCTTTTATTTGTTATTAATTCTTTAAATGGTCTGGCACCGCTCTACCTCTCTGAGCTCCTTCACCCCCACGCTCCTACTCGGTGCCTTAGGTCAGCTGATCTGCTGCTCCTGGAGGCACCGAGGTCAAAGCAGAAGCTCAAAGGGGATAGAGCATTTTCTGTTCCTGCTCCTAAATTATGGAACGAGCTTCCTTTTAAATATTAGACAAGCCTCCTCACTGTCCATTTTTAAAAATCGTCTTAAAACCCATTTTTATTCCTTGGCTTTCAACCGTGTATTATGGTTTCTTTGTTTGTTTTTTAATTATTGTTTTATTGTTTTAAAAACAATAAACAATTATTTTAGTATTTATTTCCGGTAATTGTTTTACGTTCCTGTGCTGTTTTATCTATTTATTTACAGCACTCTGTTTCAGCTGTGGTTGTTGTACAGTGCTATATCAATAAAGTTGAGTTGAGTTTAATTTAATGTTTCTTCCAGATGGTCCAAAGCTTCCCTCTGTGTCAGTGAGTCCCTCTACTGAGATAGTGGAGGGCAGTTCAGTGACTCTGACCTGTAGCAGTGATGCTAACCCAGCAGCTAATTACACCTGGTACAAGAAGAATGAAGACTCACTAAAAGCATCAGGACAGATCTTCACCATCACAGATGTCAGACCTGAACACAGTGGGAATTATTCCTGCGAAGCCCAGAACAGAAGAGGACGTCATAACTCCACTTTACATCTGACTGTTGTGAAAGGTAAGTTACACACACGCACACACACACACACACACACACACACACACACACACACACACACACACTCACACTCACACACACACATCTGTATACAACACAAGAGGTTTATCTGCTTTCTGTTGGTCTCATTTTTTAGGGAAATCAGTATTTATAATAAACATCATCAGGTTTATTCTGGTGGTCCTGATGCTGATTCCTCTCCTCCTCTTGATTCTGTGGACGAGGTAAAACAATTAAGAAAACATCCCTCCATTTATTTTCTTCAAATATTTTGAAAGTTTTTTACATTATGATTTTCTATTAGTTAATCCTTTTTCTTTTTCTTTTATTGTTTCAATCTAGGAAGAAGAAAACTCGGAGCTCCACCACTGACCTGAATGAACCTGAAGAGACTATAGAGGTGAGAGAGAGAGAAACCTTATTGACAGAACTTACCCTAAAATACAGTTATCATCACTTGGCTCATGAATGCAAGCAAACCCATTTATATTGTCAACATGAAGCTGTAAAGTTAATTTATATTTAAAATATGACTTGTACAGTGAAATCCTGTAATGTATTTCACCTGAATAAGATTTTAGCAAATAATTCTGTTTCAAACATGATTTAATACATTTCTAATAAAATCTTATTACATGCCATTTTCACAAAGGAGGTCCATTAATCCTCATTTTGACATCTCTCCCCATCAGTTGGACTCTCATCTTGACTATGACGACGTTTCAGACTTGCAGGTCGTCACTGCAGCACAGACAGAAGACACAGAGGAGCAGGAAGACCTGGAGTAAAATCCAGTCAGGTTGGAGCCTCATGAAATGAAAATAGGCTGATATCAGATTAATTCATATTATAGATATTTAGGATTAGAGCTGCAATGCAAACTGTTATTTTAAATGTGTACATACTGTAATTAATCACTTTTGATGAATCCTGATTGGCTTCTTGTGCAGTTTACTGTATATTTTCACACATCAAACATAATCTCAGTTCTGTCACACTTTGCTGAATGTAACATTATCCAGGTATTGCAGTGGCTGATATACAATAAACAGCCAGCTTCCACAACATCTCTGGAGTTGGAAACATGATTTCAGTTCCCTCTCACTGCTGCAGAGGGCGACAGTGTGCAGAAAGTTTCAGTTTATATTTAGACTTTTCCTTATTATTTTTCAGGATCTGAATGTATTTACCAGATATGAAGACAATAAAATTTGAATCTTTTCTTTAAATCTGTTCTTTTGTGCTGATTTATTTCTTACTTTCCCTCGAGTTTAGGAGCAAACTTGTCACAGTAACATACTTTATTATGATTTTTGGATGTTGCTAAAATGAAGATGCACATACACAGTTTGTAAGTCTCTAAGTGCATTTAAACTCTTTGGGGTCACCCAGTGAAGCAGAATATGTGGCAGTTTACTGAGTATGAAGCCTTTTCAGTATAACAGTCCATATTTGTTAGTGACAGCTGTAGATCACTGACTGAATCATTTTCATACTTAGACACCTCGACTGTGAGAGTTTGTTCAACTACTGTACAACCTCAGTTCCTGTTCAATACTTTAAATACTTTAAATACTCTTTTAAACCCCTGTAACCACTTAAACTGTGTGAAGATTTTCTAAGGTTTTTTATTGGCAAGATCTCCGATATTAGGTCCTCTCTTTTGCTGTCTGCATTGGATCCTGCCGTCTTTCCCGTTTGCCCTGCTGTTTTTGACACGTTTGAGCAAGTGTCTCTTTCAGCTTTAACTGATATTGTCCAGCACCTCAGACCTTCTCACTGTCCTCTTGACAGCATCCCACCCCGTCTTTTTAAGGATGTTTTCCATATTATTGGGCCCTGTGTTATGGATCTGATAAATTCATCTTTGATGTCTGGATGTGTCCCAGCTGCCTTTAAACATGCTGTGGTTCAGCCCCTCATCAAAAAACATAATCTTGACACCACAGTCTTATCCAACTTAAGGCTTATCTCCAAGCTTCCTTTTTCTTTCTAAGATCTTGGAGAAAGTGGTTAATGAACAGCTGCAGTCTTTTATTGACCTAAATGGCATTGCCGAGAAGTTCTGGTTTTAAGTCACGCTATAGCACTGAAATGGCACTTTTAAGGATTTTAAATGACCTCCTTTTATCAGTTGACTCTGGGAACTCTGCTGTCCTGGTCCTTCTGGATCTGACAGCTGCCTTTGACACAGTGGATCACAACATCCTCCTGTCTCGCATAAACACCTGTGTGGGCATTAAGGGTACTGTTCTTAAGTGGTTTCAGTCATATCTCTCAGACAGAAGCATCTCTGTCCAGCTGGGCCAGTATACTTCGGCCACTTCCCCCCTGAGCTGTGGGTTGCCTCAGGGTTCTATTTTGGGCCCCCTCCTCTTTTCGATATATATGTTGCCATTGGGATCCATATTTAGAAAGCACAATGTCTCATTTCATTGCTTTGCAGATGACGTACAAATCTATATGCCCTTAAAAACAAATGAGCAAGCCTCTGTCCAGGTCTTATTAGACTGCCTCAATGACATTCAATCTTGGATGGAAGTGAACTCTCTCCCAATGAGCAAAAATAAAACTGAGATTATTTTATTCGGACAACAAAATCTCTTAGATGGCTATGACAGCGCCATTGGCACCCTGAAGTCTCACTGTCACCCATCTGCAAGAAACCTTGGTGTTATTTTGGACAGTGACTTTAGGTTTGATAAGCAGATAAGCTCGATTGTAAAAACAGCTTCTTCCAGCTAAGATTATTAGCAAAAGTAAAGGCTTATCTCCCCAGGAATGATCTCGAGAAAGTTATTCACACCTTTGTTACTTCATGCTTAGACTACTGTAATTCTTTGTTTGTTGGTCTCGACCAGTCAGCACTGCGCCGTTTACAGGTGGTTCAAAATGCAGCCGCCCGCCTGCTGACTGGAAAGAAACGGCGTGATCATATCAGTCCTGTCCTTGCATCTTTGCACTGGCTGCCTGTTAATTTTAGGATCAGTTCAAGGTTTTAATTGTTTTTAAGTGTGTAAGTGTGTAAATGGTCTGGCACCATCTTATTTATCAAAGCTCGTACAGCCTCACAGTATTTCCTGAACATTTAGGTCAACAAACCAGCTGCTCCTGGCAGTACCTCGGTCTAGACTCTCTACCCGTGGGGACAGAGCCTTCTCAGTGGCGGCCCCCAAGCTGTGGAACAGCCTACCTTTCCAGGTTAGAGCTGCACAGTCTGTTGGGCACTTTAAAACACTGCTGAAAACTTGGCGTTCAGTCCCAGCTAGGTGAGAATCCTTGACTTCTTACTTTAAATTTTTACTCTTTTTTATTTGTTTTTATTCTAATTTTAGTTTTTAAATTGAGCTCTTACTATTCCTTAATTGTTTTTATTTATTATTATATTTGTGTGTGATTACATTGTATTTTAATAACTGTGCAGCACTTTTGTTTAACTGAGGTTGTTTTTAAATGTGCTTTATAAATAAGACTTGACTTGACTTGACAACAAGAACAATCAATGCTTCTGAAACTGAACTGTAATGATTAATGAATTTAATGTCAAGTGTAAACATATTAAGATGGAACTCAAACCTAAAAAGTGAAAAGTACTGAAAGTAACTTTAAATGTGTGTAAACAATCAGCGATGGATGGTAAAATGTTGTCTCAGGGTTGTGATTCAGTATCTCTGATGTTTCACTGCCCTCTAGTGGTGAAGCTTCAGTGTTGCAGATTCAGGCTTCATCACTGAGGTCTCCCTCCACTGTCTGCTTTAAAGGCTCAGTTCACCTGAATAACAAAACACATATTTTCTCAATTACTTCCTGTGGTGTCTAGCCCTGCAGATACATTTAGATTCATTTTGCTGTCAAATGGTGAGATATTGGTGTGTTTCAATGTCATTTTAATGTGTTTTCCCTATGTAGAAGCTAAGCCAATGCTTTAAGCCACTGAGGCATTTCATCAGGAAACCTAATTGACGCACTTTTACTTTACCATGATGGATTAATGAGAATCCAGTTGCTTTTCAGTTAAGATGCAAACAAGTCCATTTATTTTACATCTCATGCTTTAAATCACACATCTCTCACACACACATCTGCACGGAGCATAACATGATGCTGCACAGTGGTCAAAAACTGTTTTTCCTGTTCCGGTTGGAAAACACCTGACGAGCCCCCACAGGTTCCTACACTGACCCGCCAATCACAGCCAGACCATGACACACAACAGTTAACATAAATCTGCTCTTACACCCTATATGAGACTGAACCAAGACAATATTTTTAATCTGTCCTCAATATTCAGCCTTTTTTCTCGTTAGCATCATGGTTCACAGGTCAAAGAGATGAACTGTAGAGAGCATCGGTGCATCTTTACACAGCAGAAGAACTGATTTCTGACGTGCTCTGTGTGTCACTGCCCCAGCTGTGACCTCCTTGTTCCTTGTCTGTCTTGTCTCCTCCCCTTGTGCTCCTCCCCTGTTTTGTCTTTGTTTCCCTTTGGCAGAGGCGGGGCCCAGTGGTGGAGGTTTGGCACACCTGTTTCTAATCACACTCATCAACTGCAGTATAGAGACCCGGTTCACCCCCCCCACTGTTTTCTTGTGTCTTCTGCTTAGTACTGTTTACCTCTGGTGTAACTGCTCTTTCTTCCTGTTCCCTACAGTTTCGCCTACTCCACCCGCTGCTGCCCTGCCTCTGATCCCTGGATCCAGCTCCCTGTGCACTGCCTTCCCGTTTTGGACCTTCCCTGGAACCCTCACCCTAGACCCAGCCACTGCTCTCCCTCACTTCCCCATTACTTTATCATTAAACCCTGCCTTTGAGTTTGCCCCTGTGTGCTTACTCGTCTCTGTGGTCCGCTCTGGGGTCCTGTTACTTCTGGTTGTGACACTGTGTTACACTCACAATGATTGTGAATGAGTGAGTTTACAACTATAGATGTAAATCATGTTATGATCTGATTTAAACACACATCTCTGAATCATTTCCTGATATACTTAAATTTTTATTTGTTATTACTTACAATAAACACTGTGCTCAGCATGTGACTTCTTACTTCTCATACTGATGCACTGCATATGTTGAACTCATGGTGGTGTATTCAGTGTCTCAACATGCACTAGAGGTGTGAGGAGCTGCATCAAACCAAATGTCACACATCGGTCACATCGGTCACATATGTCACGTATTTCTTTACACGCTGAACTGTTCCCACGATATCAAGTCATTTATCATCCTGATGTCTGACTTCTGCTCACATATCACAGACGACGAGCATCTTAACAGACAACGTCCTTCTCTGCTGTAAGTAGAACAGTTTACTGATATGATTATTACATGTTGTTAACATTATTTGATGTATTTTATTGTCTCTGAAGCCTCACAGAGAGATGAGAGGAGCAGCTATGAGTTTAACAGCAGCAGCGAGTGGATTTGTTGTCTTCCTTCTCTCTGTGTCAGGTACTGTATATCTACATTTACATTGTAGGACATTTACTGTACATTTGATGTAAGTTTGATGAAGTATGATGAATAACTTTTAGAAATGGTAAAAATAATATCAGTATTCACTGATTAACCCTGTAATAATAATATATTAAGATGTTGAGCTGTGTCTGCGTCATGAGTGGTGGGGGTGGGGCCTGGCTGATATGGTTTGTCCTCCCTCCCTCCATAGATTGTAAGAATCATATATTTTTATTCATGCATATGAATATATTCATAGTTATATGATAGTACAGCGATGCACTGAGAATTTTAGCTTGTCCTGATGTTTTTAATCTGTTTGTTAATTTCTGAACTCTGTACTGTAGAGCTGGACGACTGTTTTAGCTGTTACAACTAAAACAGTTTCCTCTTTCTGTGAAAACGTCTTGACACCTATTTTATTTTAGCCGTTATCAGTAGTTTCCCACGCGTCATGTTCTGCATTTCTTTCTGGTTTTCACACTTAATTGAGCAGCAACTTGAGCAAAGAACTTACAAAGAGGAAACTAAACAAGACAAGCACAGACTCTCTAATGATTCAGTTTCTTCTTCTCATCCTGTTCAGTAAAACAACTTTAATGTTCACAGCTTCAATATATTCTTGTTCCTTCACTGCACCTTCAGACTATCTGATGTTCTGTCTCAGTACAGAGAGATTAACTGTAAACAGCATCTAACCAGTTTGTTTGTATGTTAAAAATATCTTTGGACATTTCTATGCCTGTGCATGGAGACATAATACAGAAATAACATAATGAAAGTCATACAACAGTTTAGAAAGTGTGGACAAATTAAATTAACATGAGCAAAAACAATGACACAGAAAAAGTCTCAGTGTTAATAAGGTGAAAACAACACTGATGCATCACTGATCTGCTGCTTTAACCGCCCAAAAGTGAAATTTACTTATTTTATGTTTGTAAAGTAAAAGCTTGCAGAATGAATGGGCTAAAGCTGAAACACTCAGCAGTAACAAATGATAAAATATAATAATCAACAGATAAAATACTGTATTCTAGTTCAGTTCTAGTTAGATTGATCCACAATGAGGAGCTTTGAAGGACAACAACTGAAGATCATATTGGTGCCATGATCCACTTTGTCTTATTTACTGATTCTTAACTTGTTATAAATCTGATTGTGGTTTCTGATGTGCTCTGTGTTACAGTGGTACAGGGTCAGAATGGCTGGGGAGTGACTTACACTTCTACTAAGATCTGTGCCTTAAAAGGATCAACAGTGGTCATACACTCCACCTACAGATACCCATCCAGGATAAATAATGTTGATACTGCAGTTGGTGAAACATTCTGGTATATTGATCTGAGTAATAAAGAATCTGTGGATCTGAGAACAGACTCAGAGTACGCAGGTCGTGTGCAGCATCACTGCGATAAGACCGACTGCACTCTGAGAATCACAGACCTGAGAGAGAGAGACTCAGCTCAGTACAAGTTCAGGTTCATAACAAACCAACCAGGAGGGAAATATACTGGTTCACCTGGAGTCACTTTGACTGTCACAGGTAACATTTTCACTGAAAGATTTCATCGAGTTACAAATGGTTAATATCTTGGAAATAGTTCATTGAATGTGTGTGTGTATGAACATAAATTATATTTCTGTTCTTTCTTCACATATCCAGATCTCCAGGTGAAGGTGATCCCATCAACAATCAATCTTTCCTCAGCAGAGCTGAAGTGTCACAGCAGCTGTCGTCTACCTGATCCTTCTTCCTTCATCTGGTACAAGAATGGAAAGAATATTAGTGGAGAAACATCGTCTTCTCATTTAACCAAATTCTATCATGTAGACAGCTATTCCTGTGCTGTTACAGGATATGAGGATTTCCACTCTCCTCCAGTTTGTGAGTTTTCTTCACAGTCTTCCACTAACATAACAGCATCTTGTGAAGCCTTTTATCTAAAGTACTGTACAATGACTTCATGTATTTCTAGTATGAGTGACCCCACTGCCTCACTTGTTATTGACACCATGTTTTTCTCATTGAGCTCTACTGTTGTCAGTATCAATACAATACAACCTGCTTTGTGTTACTGCAGAGAAATTTTAAAAAATTGTACCTCACCTATTAGAGAAACTTTTATACCAAGAGTTTGACATTGTAGATATATATCATTATAGACATATTATAGATTATTTCATCTTCAATCTCACTGTGAAATGGGGGGCATCACTACTGTCTTTACAACACATTTCACATTCTGTACACACACACACACACACACACACACACACACACGACTATAGTATGTAGGACTAACTGTACTGCTTTAATTTTATTTTATCTTTCAGGTGTCCGTGGTGAATCCTGCAACAGAGGGATTTACACTGACAGAAGCATCTGTGCCTTCAGAGGCTCATCAGTGGACATTTCCTGCACATACAGCAGTTATGAATCTATCAGATCATCATTCTGGTTCAGTCCTGATTGTAGTCATCAGTGGCAGAATCCCTCACAGCCTGAGGACCTTAGTAAAGACTCCCAGTATGCAGGTCGTGTTCAGCTCCTTGAAACAGAGAGAGGATGCTCCACTCTGAGAATCTCTGACCTGAGAGAGAGCGATTCAGCCCAGTATCACTTCACATTCAAAACAAGAAGCTTTGAATGGAGGAGTAGTTTACCTGGAACAACTCTGACTGTCACAGGTACTGATGAACACAAACACTGACACAGGACATTTAAACAAGCTGATTACAAACTAAAGGAGTGATTGGCTGAACTAATGGAGATTAATTTAATTTGTTGTTAAATGATCCACCAGTTTAGTTGGTCACTTGTATGAATTTTTATTTGAACCGTCTTGCTGTATTTTCATTATCTGTGATGTACAAATGACGGGTCTCTTTTTTTTCCTCACAGAACCAAATCTACAAGTGCTGGTGATTAGTTCAAAAGTCTTAGACTCTTATACCTGGGCAAGGCTGAAGTGTCACAGCAGCTGTCGTCTACCTGATCGTTCTTCCTTCATCTGGTACAAGAATGGACAAAACATACAGGATCAAACATCTTCTACTTACAAAGGAACCTTTTCTCATGCAGACAGCTATTCCTGTGCTGTACAAGGATTTGAGCATCATCCTGCTCCTCCAGTGTGTGAGTTTACATCACAGTCTTCTACTAACATAACCTTTAACCTATTGTACTATATATTGGATGTACATGTGATTAAGAAATTGCATAGAAGTGAAGCAAAATCCCACTAAATGCAAAGTAAGAGCTTACTGTATATTTAAAAAGTTAGTCGACTCAAAATACAAAAAACATACTTTCTGACTTTTCTAACAATGCAAATAATTATAGTTTAATTTCAATACAATTAAATTGAATGGAATACGATTTATGCTGCTTCAATCATGTCAAGCTTATGTTTGAAAAACTATTGATCTATGTGTCTTACAGGGAAACGATTTTGGATAATCTACAGAGTGATATAATGTATTATCTTGTTCTTTTAGTGCTTGTTTGTTGAAGATCCTTCAAAGCCCTCTATACACATCGGGCCTGATTTACCAAAGATCTGCGTGTGTAAACTTGACATCACCCGCAAAAAATGTGCAAGCTGATCTACTAACGCAGAGCACTGAGGTTTGAGTCTTGCAACTGTGTAAGATAATACGCTCTGTCCATTTAGTATGTTTGCCTTAATGAATGTAATATTAGTAGTTTACCGTAATGAATGTAATATCAGTAGTTTACCGTAATGAATGTTTCAACCCCAGTGTGCAAAATACAGGGAGGAGAAAATGCAAATATACTATATACTAATATGCAAATATACTATATACTAATATATACTATACTATATACTATATATATATATATATATATATATACAATATACTATATACTATATACTAATATACTATTATTTAGCACACCTGAAGGTAATTTTTCTAACGCTAACTGCATCTATAAATAAAACCTCTGGATGGCAGGTATTAACCGGCTGTTACTATGGAGACGAGGAGAAGGAGGCACAATGACAGAATACACACAGGATGGAGTTTTTCCACCTGTGTTAATATTTTGGAGTGTAATATTTGTGGTTTTACTAACAGCATTGACTTTGTCACTAATAATCTCCCATGTGTGAGTTTTTCTGGTAATATTAGTTTTTGTTATAACTCAATATAGTAGTTAACCTCTTCTACTAGAACCTGATCACATTTCATTTTGCGCTTGCAGCTTCCTCATTTAAATCCTGCTGTCTGCACCTGTTGCTGCTGTTTTCATTTACGCAGTTATTCTTAGTAGATCACCTGCAAAACGCACGCAAACGAAATGCTCAGTCTATTGCACCGTGCACGCAATTTAGTACCACTATTTGGGATCTTAGTAAATCAGGCCCATAATGTATTGGTCTACAGCTTCGCATTATTACTTAGAAGAAGTAGTAGTATTATAACTGTGCTGTTTCAATTAATTTTATCGTTCAGGTGTCCATGGTGAATCCTGCAACAGAGTGATTTACACTGACAGAAGCATCTGTGCCTTCAGAGGCTCATCAGTGGACATTTCCTGCACATACAGCAGTTCTGAATCTATCACATCATCATTCTGGTTCAGTCCTGATCGTAGTCATCAGTGGCAGAATCCCTCACAGCCTGAGGACCGTAGTAAAGACTCCCAGTATGCAGGTCATGTTCAGGTCCTTGAAACAGAGAGAGGACGCTCCACTCTGAGAATCTCTGACCTGAGAGAGAGTGATTCAGCCCAGTATCACTTCACATTCAACACAAGAAGCTTTGAATGGAGGAGTAGTTTACCTGGAACAACTCTGACTGTCACAGGTACTGATGAACACAAACAGACATAAATACTCAAACATTTGTACTTCTAAAAACACTGAAGTTTTTACTAATGATCAGTCGTCACAATCATCACATTACAAACATACATGTTGAATATAGCTGCTGTCCTCCACTACTTCTAGGAATTATGACTGACGTCTTGATATTCATGTACATTTATGATTACTTAGAACAAGTGATGATAATATTGTCTTTTCTCACATATACAGATCTCCAGGTGCAGTTGACCACAATAACAGTCCATCAGTCCCATATGGAGGCAGAGCTGAAATGTCTCAGCAGCTGCAGTCCAGCAGGTCGTATTTATTACGTCTGGTTCAAGAACGGACAGAAAATGATGAAGGAGGAAACTTCTGTTTATTCAGGGCAGTTTAATCCTGGTGACAACATCTCCTGTGCTTTGAAAGGACATGAGAATTACCGCTCTCCTTCAGTGTGTGAGTTGAGTTCACTGTGTCAGTCTGTGTTCCTCCCCAAATTAAACATATACCTGTCATATTCAGAATCATTTTAATTTGGTTCTTTATCTAGATTCATGATAATTATTTAAAAAACATAATATAAGTGATCTGCCTACTGTGTAAAATGATTAAAGGTTTGTCATTTGTGGTTAGTTTCCACAAGCAGGATCATTGTGGAAATCCATTGTGGCAACTACTCCCGATGATCAATGAGAAACTACTAGAAATCAAAATATATTACAACATATTCTAATCTTAAATGCATGTTTAATCTCCTCCAGATGCTCCAAAGCTTCCCTCTGTGTCAGTGAGTCCCCCTGCTGAAATCATTAAGGGCAGTTCAGTGAATCTGACCTGTAGCAGTGATGCTAACCCAGCAGTTAAATACACCTGGTACAAGAAGAATGTAAATCCAGACCTTCAACCTCTCAGTAAAGAACCACAGCTTGTCTTCAGCTCCATCCAGTCCTCTAACTCTGGAGAGTATTACTGTACAGCTGAGAACCAGCTGGGGAAGAAGACATCTGAATACATCTTTATTGATGTGAAATGTGAGTGAAACTGATTTTGAAAGCAACAGACTGAATAAAATTGTCAGATTTATTGCACCTGGATCACAGTCTGCTGTTATTTTATGAGAAGCTCTAGTAGATTTTTAAGAGGCAGTTTAAATCACTATTGTCATATTTACTCTGCGTTACATGATGTTCAAACAATCAAATTCATCATTCCTCTAAGGTTTCAGATGTATTCATTATTAATATAGTATATTCTACACTGTAGTAACACATCCTCAATTTTCTGATAATCTATGTTAATTTAATTAATTGTTTAATTTGATGTTTCTTCCAGATGCTCCAAAGCTTCCCTCTGTGTCAGTGAGTCCCTCTGCTGAGATAGTGGAGGGCAGTTCAGTGAATCTGACCTGTAGCAGTGATGCTAACCCAGCAGCTAATTACACCTGGTACAAGGAGAATGAAGACTCACCAAAAGCATCAGGACAGATCTTCACCATCACGGATGTCAGACCTGAGCACAGTGGGAATTATTACTGTGAAGTCCAGAACAGAAGAGGACGTCATAACTCCACCTTACATCTGACTGTTGTGAAAGGCAAGCACACACACACACACACACACACACACACACACACACACACACACACACACACACACACACACACACACACACATCTGTAAACAACACAAGATGTTTATCTGCTTTCTGTTGGTCTCATTTTTTAGGGAAATCAGTACTTATAAAGATCATCATCAGGTATATTCTGGCGGTCCTGATGCTGATTCCTCTGCTTCTCTTGATTCTGTGGACGAGGTAAAACAATTAAGAAAACATTATGATTTTCTATTAGTTAATCATTTTTCTTTTTCTTTTATTGTTTCAATCCAGGAAGAAGAAAACTCTGAGCTCCACCACTGACCTGAATGAACCTGTAGAGACTATAGAGGTGAGAGAGAGAAACCTTATTGACAGAACTTACCCTAAAATACAGTTATGATCACTTGGCTCATGAATGCAAGCAAACACATTTATATTGTCAACATGAAGCTGTAAAGTTAATTTATATTTAAAATATGACTTGTAGAGTAAAATCCTGTAATGTATTTCACCTGAATAAGATTTTAGCAGTTTCAAACATGATTTAATACATTTCTAATAAAATCTGATTACATGCCATTTTCATGAAGTAGGTCCATTAATCCTCATTTTGACATCTCTCCCCATCAGTTGGACTCTGGTCCTGAAAATGAGAACGTCTCAGACTTGCAGGTCGTCACTGCAGCACAGACAGAAGACACAGAGGAGCAGGAAGACCTGGAGTAAAATCCAGTCAGGTTGGAGCCTCATGAAAAGAAAAACAAGCTGATATCAGATTCATTCATATTATAGATATTTAGGATGCGAGTGCAATGCAAAGTGTTATTTTAAATGTGTACATACTGTAATTAATCACTTTTGAACTTTTGAGGAATCCTGATTGGCTTCTTGTCACATTGCAGTGGCTGATATACAATAAAAAGCCAGCTTCCACAACATCTCTGTAGTTGGAAACATGATTTCAGTTCCCTCTCACTGCTGCAGAGGGCGAAGTTTTAGTTTTAAATAGTTTTTATGTTCATTTTTCAGGATCTGAATGTATTAAACAGCTAAGAAGACAATAAAATTTAATTTTTTTCTTTAAATGTGTTCATAATATACTTTATTATGATTTTGGGATGTTGCTAAAATGAAGATACACAGACACAGTTTGTATTGAGGGCCTTAAATGTCATTTGAGTTGTTTATACTCCTGTTAATTGCATTTAAATTATTTGCGGTCACTCAGAGAAGCAGAATATGTGGCAGTTTACTGAGTATGAAGCCTTTTCAGTATAACAGTCCATATTTGTTAGTGACAGCTGTAGATCACTGACTGAATCATTTTCATACTTAGACACCTCGACTGTGAGAGTTTGTTCAACTACTGTATAACAAGGTCACCAATGTGAACAGTCAATGCTTCTGAAACTGAACCACTAACTGTAATGATAAATTAATTGAATTACAAGATTAAACATATTAAGATGCAACTCAATCATAAAAAGTGAAAAGTACTAAAAGTAACTTTGAATGTGTGTAAACAATCAGTGATTCAGTATCTCTGATGTTTCACTCTCCTCTGGTGGTGAAGCTGTTGCAGATTCAGGCTTCATCACTGAGGTCTCCCTCCACTGTCTGCTTTAAAGGCTCAGTTCACATGAATAACAAAAAAACATATTTTCTCTCTGACTTCCTGTAGTGGCTAATCCTGCAGATAGTTTCGGATTAATATTGTTGTCAAATGGTGACATTTTGTGGGTTTCTTTCTATTTTTATCAAAAAATTAAAAAGAAAAAAAGCTGTGAGTGAATCCTGGGTGACTTTAATACAGCAAACTTATCCAGTGAACTACCTGAATATAGGATAGCATGTCACCTGCTCTACCAGAGAGGAGAGTATCCTTGATCATTGCTACACTACTGTGAAAGGTGGTTATCATGCAGTCCCACAAGGAGCTAGGACACTCAGATCACCGGATTATTCATTTTATAAACAACATACAGGCAAAAGTGGTGATCGACTGTGTTATAGAATTTTATAGTATAGGTTGGAAAAAAGTATTAAAGTTACACAATCCAGTAAAGTGAGAAAAGCGAATTACCTATATAGAGCATTTAAGACATTGTAAAACATACATTTTAAATCCAGTTGTAGTTTGAACGTTTTGCCACTAGATGGTGGTAAAGAGCCGTATTCTGCTGACAGTCAAATCTACTCCAGCATTTTTCATCTCTTTTTTGGCCATTTCCTTTCTTGGAGGGTGGAGGGGACTGAGATTCGAAGGTGGTAGGTAAACAAAGCATGTAAACAGAACTCTACTTGACATGTTTGGAAGTGTCAATACACACGACAATATTTACAGTAAACACATCAGCCATCTTGTACATCCATAAATCGCACACTGAATGACTCAAATGGCAATTCTACTTTCTCATGTTTAGATGTGAGATTGATTGGTGTTAACATCAACACTGATGAGGGTGTTGTAGTGGACCGTTATATGAAGAAAGAGCTGAACCTGCAGGTGAATGTAACCCCTGGTTACCAAAACCCTTACAATAGACGAATGAATTAGATTAAAAATAGATAACTTAATTATAGGAAGGTGAATTTTGAGGACATGATCTGGCTATTAGCTACATAAATAAATAAAAATGAACTGTATTAATTGAATAGTAGTTAAACCAGCTTCCCCATTATAAAAGACCGTGTTGAGAGGCGGCAGCTCTCTTTCCATCAGAGCAGCAACACAGACATTCAGACCAACAGAGCTGACCCCAACAAACCCAAAGAAAAGAAACATGGAGCAGTCACAATTATGCTGCTCTCTGCCAAAGAAAGTCATGATGAGTTATTAATTATAGCTCGTTTTTATGTAAATATGACCTTATTAACCGTCAGAGTCAGAAAATTAAAGAAAAAGGGAAAAACGTTAGCAGCAACTATGCCAGCGTTGGCAACAGTTAGCAGCCGTTAGCAACCGCTAACCTTAGTGACTGGTTGGTGCTGCTAACTGCAGTTGGACTTATTTTCCAAATTTACCCAGCAACAAGAAATAGTATTTTCTGATTGGCTGGTAGGTCGCTAACACGGGACAACTATGAAGGCCTCTTTGTTCATTTCTGTAGTATATTAGTTTCTGTGTGGTGGGATCATAGACTGTATATAAGAAAGGGTGGGATCTATCAGCTCTCAGCATGAGAAATAACAGGTGTGGGTGTGAACTGCTTGAAATGCGTCAATATTTTGTGAGCTGAAGCTAAATTTATATAACCTGTGTGTAATTGTCTCATTGATTTTTAATGTTTTAATGATGGAGTGGGGAGAATAAATATGATAAGATGTTATGGACATCTTTTTTATTTTGTTTATTTAAATTAATGTTAAAATAACATTACAATCAATTGATAATTTCTAAATATAGAAAAACTGTAGTGATTTTGAAAAAAAGCAAAAATATTTGAGCTGTGTGGCTTTGTGGTTACAAGGTCAGGTCCTCTTCATCCTCTTTGTCTGTTCCTGTTCCTCTTCGTCCTCAGTCAGGACTGAAGTGGTGATGCCAACCCCTGAGCCTGTCAGAAAAGTTTGATTGTTTTGTTTATTTTTATTGATAATTGAATGTTTTGATATTGTTGTTATTAGTATTATTATTTTGTTAGCATTTTATTTTTTTGTAATAGGAATGATTGAAAATAGGAATAAATAGTTTAATTATTGTCTAATTAGTAAAAAACCCCAAAACAAAACAATGTAATCAAACAAATGTAACACTTAGCATTAAAACTAAATTAATAATTAACACTAATTAGACACCTGACAGGTGGATTGCTGATTAAATTTGCAAAAGGAAATGTTTATTTAGTATTTTTAAATTTTTTTAGCTTCAAAGTTGTGTAAAAGCCTCTTTCTTTGCTTCCAAACACTGTGGGAGTGCCCGCCGAGTCCGCTGAAACCCCGCCCCCTACCAAGTGTCACCTGTCAATCAAAGTCACCACCTCTACCAGAAACATGGACTCTATGTCTGAGAGCTTTCTGCTGCTAACTCAGCTGCTAGCTCGGCGGCTAACTCAGCTAACTGTAGACTGTAGTTGTAGTAGAGTGTGTGCTGAATGTATTTATACCTCTACAGCAGCAGGGGCGGGTTTATGTTAATCAGACCCGCCCACTAAATCCTGAACACAGAAATCTTGAAACACAGTTTGTGAAGCCTAGCTCCACAATTCAAATCTAAATGGTTGAAATGCTTTTTACACGTTTTTAAAAAATACATTTATGACCTATTTAATGTGTTTAGAAGAAAAAATCTGAATTCACTTTACACAGTCTTTAGATAAAGGACATCTCAGTACAAATATACCTGATAGAACATTTTTTATTTTATTGTTCAGTTAAACTGTATCATGGTTCACAGGTCAAAGAGATGAACTGTAGAGAGCGTCGGTGCATCTTTACACAGCAGAAGGACTGATGTCTGATGAGCTCTGTGTTACAGTCAGAGTGATTGTGAATGAGTGAGTTTACAACTGTAAATATAAAACATGTTATGATCTGATTTGAACACAGATCTCTGTATCACTTTTTTGATGTAGATTAATTTGTATTTGTTTCTTAATACATACAATAAACACTGTGCTCAGCATGTTACTTCTTACTTCCCATACTGATGCACTACATCTCTTTGAACTCATGGTGGTGTATTCAGTGTCTCAACATGCACTAGAAGTGTGAGGAGATGCATCAAACCAAGTGTCACACATATGTAATGTGTTTTCTTTAGACACTGAACTGTCCACACACTTAAAAACATGAAGATGATAAAAAAAAGTGTTATTATTTCTCTTCTGTCTTTAAAATGCTAAAAGGCCAGAACACTGGTGTCTTATTATCTCTACAAAGATCACATTAGGTCTCTAGAAAACAGGAACACTTGGTTGTCACGTACGCCTATACAATCACTTGGCCCCTCATGCATATTCATAATGATAAGAAAGAGGAAGTAAATGTACTCATTTAAGTTAAGCCTGATGTCTGACTTCTGTTCACAGATCACAGAAGACGAGCATCTTAACAGAAAATGTCCTTCTCTGCTGTAAGTAGAACAGTTTACTGATATGATTATTACATGTTGTTTACATTATTTGATGTATTTTATTGTCTCTGAAGCCTCACAGAGAGATGAGAGGAGCAGCTATGAGTTTAACAGCAGCAGCGAGTGGATTTGTTGTCTTCCTTCTCTCTGTGTCAGGTACTGTATATCTACATTTACATTGTAGGACATTTAACACATTTACTCAGTAACGTGTTGAATTAAGACAAAATAGTAAAAATATTATTAGTATTAACTGAGTGGTGGGGGTGGGGCCTGGCTGATATGGTTTGTCCTCCCTCCCTCCATAGATTGTAAGAATCATATATTTTTATTCATGCATTTGAATGTATTCATAGTTATATGATGGTACAGCAATGCGAGAATTTTATCTTGTCCTGATGTTTTTAATCAGTTAATTTCTGCACTCTGTACTGTAGAGCTGGACAACTGTTTTAGCTGTTCCAACCACAACAGTTTCCTCTTTCTGTGAAAACTTATTGACACCTGTTTCATTTTAGCCACTCTCAGTAGTTTCCCACACGTCATGTTCTGCATTTCTTTGTGGTTTTCACACTTAATTGAGCAGCAACTTGACCAAAGAACTTACAAAGAGGAATCTAAACAAGACAAGCACAGACACTCTAATGATTCAGTTTCTTCTTCTCATCCAGTTCAGTAAAACAACATTAATGTTCACAGCTTCAATACATTCTTGTTCCTTCACTGCACCTTCAGTCTGTCTGATGTTCTGTCTCAGTGCAGAGAGATTCACTGTAAACTGCATATAACCAGTTTGTTCGTATATTAAAAATATCTTTGGAATTATAAAGTGTGTAAAGTAAATTAGCTTGAGAAAAAGGAAAAACTGTAAGTTTAAATACAGTTACAACAACACTGATGCATCACTGTAGTTCAGTTCTAGTTTTGGAGCTCTGAATGACAACAACTGAAGACTTTGTCTTATTCACTGATTCTTAACTTGTTATAAATCTGATTGTGGTTTCTGATGTGCTCTGTGTTACAGTGGTACAGGGTCAGAATGACTGGGGAGTGACTTACACTTCTACTCACATCTGTGCCTTAAAAGGATCAACAGTGGACATAAACTGCACCTACAGATACCCATCCAGAGTAAATAATGTTGATACTGCAGTTAATGAAACACTGTGGTTTACCAAAGGGAGTAATAAAGAACCTGTGGATCTGAGAACAGACTCAGAGTACGCAGGTCGTGTGCAGTATCACTGTGATAAGAACGACTGCACTCTGAGAATCACAGACCTGAGAGAGAGAGACTCAGCTGAGTACAAGTTCATGTTCACAACAAACCAACCAGGAGGGAAATATACTGGTTCACCTGGAGTCACTTTGACTGTCACAGGTAACATTTTCACTGGAAGATTTAATCTAGTTTCAAATGGTTAATATCTTGGAAGTAGTTCAGTGAACATGTGTGTATGAACATAAATTACATTTCTGTTCTTTCTTCACATATCCAGATCTCCAGGTGAAGGTGATCCCATCAACAATCAATCTTTCCTCAGCAAAGCTGAAGTGTCACAGCAGCAGTTGTTTACCTGATGGTTCTTCCTTCATCTGGTACAACAATGGAAAGAATATTAGTGGAAAAACATCTTCTACTTATTCATCAAACTTCAATTATGCAGACAGCTATTCCTGTGCTGTTACAGGATATGAGGCTTTCCCTTCTCTTCCAGTTTGTGAGTTTTCTTCACAGTCTTCCACTAACATAACAGCATCTTGTGAAGCCTTTTATCTAAAGTACTGTACAATGACTTCATGTATTTCTAGTATGAGTGACCCCACTGCCTCACTTGTTATTGGCACCATGTTTTTCTTATTGAGCTCTACTGTTGTCAGAATCAATACAATACAACCTGTTCTGTGTTACTGCAGAGAAATATGTTGATTTAACAGTTTAGCTCATGTGAAACACACACACACACACACACACACACACACACACACACACACACAAACACACGACTAAGTATTTAGGACTAACTGTGCTGTTTTAAATTAATTTTATCTTTCAGGTGTCCATCATGTTCAATCCTGCAACAGAGTGATTTACACTGACAGAAGCATCTGTGCCTTCAGAGGCTCATCAGTGGACATTTCCTGCACATACAGCAGTTCTGAATCTATCACATCATCATTCTGGTTCAGTCCTGATCGTAGTCATCAGTGGCAGAATCCCTCACAGCCTGAGGACCATAGTGAAGACTCCCAGTATGCAGGTCGTGTTCAGGTCCTTCAAACAAAGAGACGAAGCTCCACTCTGAGAATCTCTGACCTGAGAGAGAGCGATTCAGCCCAGTATCACTTCACATTCATAACACGGTTCGAATGGAGGAGTAGTTTACCTGGAACAACTCTGACTGTCACAGGTACTGATGAACACAAACTGATGATGAAGTCAGTGTATCAGAAGTTAACATGTTGAAATATTTGTATTCATCATGAAATTGTGTTTTTCTTAATAGAGATTGTGGATAATCACTTCAGTTTGATATAATAAAAATTTACCAGTCCAAAAGATTTAAAAATATATATTTCTGAGGCAATAACTGATCAAACAAATGAAAAGCACACAGTTAAGGTGACATTTCTGTTGTTCACAGATCCAGATGTAAAGATGCAGGTTTTTCAAACTTCTAGCGGTCCAAAGCTGATTTGTTTCAGCAGCTGTCTTCCTCCTGGTCGTTCTTCCTATGCCTGGTACAGAAATGAGGAGAAAATTGAGGAAGAAACATCTTTCTCTTATAGAGGAGTTGTTAATCCTACACATAGCTATTCCTGTGCCATTAACGGATATCGCTCTCTTCCAGTGTGTAAGTGTACTCCACTGTTTCACTAACAAAATGTCATCTGGTGGAAACTTGAGCCCGAAGTGACAGAGCATGAAGGGTCCCATGCTCTTAGGGGCCTTGACATTTGTAGTTTTCGATACTCATAAATCCAGTGTATTAAAATCAAAAGGTTCAGATAGAGTATAACACTAATTACAGCTTATATGTTTATCAAATATTATCTTTAGATCTAGTCACATTACCTCTGTCAAAACTTACAAACACCTCTGTCAAACAGTTTGGCACAGCTGCAGACATATGGCAGCATAATTACCTGAGTGTCCACAGCATCCGTCAAAGAATCTGCTGCTACTCTGAAGCTTGAAATTTATTTATGAATGTATATAAATGCATTTGTTTACCATTTACATTAATCAATTAAATTCATGAGCCAATTGAAAAGTTTACGTTCTATAATAACACATTCTCATGTTAATGCTTGTTTGTACAATCTCTTCCAGATGCTCCAAAGCTTCTCTCAGTGTCAGTGAGTCCCTCTGGTGAAATCATTGAGGGCAGTTCAGTGACTCTGAACTGTAGCAGTGATGCTAACCCAGCAGCTAATTACACCTGGTACAAGAAGAATGTAAATCCAGACCTTTAACCTCTCAGTAAAGAACCACAGCTTGTCTTCAGCTCCATCCAGTCCTCTGACTCTGGAGAGTATTACTGTACAGCTGAGAACCAGCTGGGGAAGAAGACATCTGAATACATTATTGATGTGAAATGTGAGTGGAACAGATTTTGAAAGCAACAGATTGAATAAAATTGTCAGATTTATTGCACCTGGGTCACAGTCTGCTGTTATTTTATGAGAAGCTCTAGTAGATTTATAAGAGGCAGTTTAAATCACTATTGTCATATTTACTCTGCGTTACAGGATGTTCAAACCATCAAATTCATATTTCCTCTAAGGTTTCAGATGTATTTATTATTTATATAGAATATTCTACACTGTAGTAACACATCCTCAATTTTCTGATAATCTGTGTTAATTTAATTAATTGTTTAATTTAATGTTTCTCACCAGATGCTCCAAAGCTTCCCTCTGTGTCAGTGAGTCCCTCTGCTGAGATAGTGGAGGGCAGTTCAGTGACTCTGACCTGTAGCAGTGATGCTAACCCAGCAGCTAATTACACCTGGTACAAGGAGAACCAAACACTGTTTCATGGACCAGAAGGAGTATATGAATTCACCTCCATCAGCTCTGAGGACAGAGCGATGTACTACTGCAAGTCTGAGAATCAATATGGACAGATCAACTCATCGTCTCTCTTCATAGATGTCCTGTGTAAGTAGTAAAGTGTAAATCCAAAACTTTAAGTCAACATGGTACCTATAATTTATAAGGCCTCTTAATCTGAAATCTTCTAGACACTTTCCTGAGCTCAGTGTGGGGAAATATATGTCCTTTAATAGCTTTCTTACTTTGACTTTTTAGAAGTAAGTCTGTGGTGTTCATAACAGTTAAGGACATTGCAGTTCTCAGACACTGTGTGGACTTTTGGCTTGTTTTGTTTTTGTTTTGTTTGTTTGTTTGTTTGCTTGTTTTGTAGATGGAAAAACCATTAGTGACACAACAGTGAAAGCTTTTACAGTGAAATAAAACACAAATTGTCACATTCAAAATTAATACAAAGCCATGCTAAAAGCAAATTCATTTGATACATTTTGCTCACCAGATGCTCCAAAGCTTCCCTCTGTGTCAGTGAGTCCCTCTGCTGAGATAGTGGAGGGCAGTTCAGTGACTCTGACCTGTAGCAGTGATGCTAACCCAGCAGCTAATTACACCTGGTACAAGGAGAATGAAGACTCACCAAAAGCATCAGGACAGATCTTCACCATCACTGATGTCAGACCTGAACACAGTGGGAATTATTCCTGTGAAGCCCAGAACAGAAGAGGAAGTCGTAATTCCACCTTACATCTGACTGTTGTGAAAGGTAAGTTACACACACACACACACACACACACACACACACACACACACACACCTGTATACAACACAAGAGGTTTATCTGCTTTCTGTTGGTCTCATGTTTTAGGGAAATCAGTGTTCATAATGAACATCATCAGGTTTATTCTGGTGGTCCTGATGCTGATTCCTCTGCTTCTCTTGATTCTGTGGATGAGGTAAAACAATTAAGAAAACATCCCTCCATTCATTTTCTTCAAATATTTTTAAAGTTTTTTACATCATGATTTTCTATTAGTTAATCCTTTTTCTTTTTCTTTTATTGTTTCAATCCAGGAAGAAGAAAACTCTGAGCTCCACCACTGACCTGAACGAACCTGTAGAGACTATAGAGGTGAGAGAGAGAAACCTTATTGACAGAATTCATCCTAAAATACAGTTATGATCACTTGGCTCATGAATGAGTGAATGCAAACACATTTATATTGTCAACATGAAGCCGTAAAGTTAATTTATATTTAAAATATGACTTGTCGAGTAAAATCCAGTAATGTATTTCACCTGAATAAGATTTTAGCAAATAATTCTGTTTCAAACATGATTTAATACATTTCTAATAAAATCTTATTGCATGCTCATTTTCATGAAGTAGGTCCATTAATCCTCATTTTGACATCTCTCCCCATCAGTTGGACTCTGGTCCTGAATATGAGAACGTCTCAGACTTGTAGGTTGACACTGCAGCACATACAGAAGACACAGAGGAGCAGGAAGACCTGGAGTAAAATCCAGTCAGGTTGGAGCCTCATGAAAAGAAAAACAGGCTGATATCAGATTAATTCATATTATAGATATTTAGGATTAGAGCTGCAATGCAAACTGTTATTTTAAATGTGTACATACTGTAATTAATCACTTTTGAGGAATCATGATTGGCTTCTTGTGCAGTTTACTGTATATTTTCTCACATCAAACATAATCTCAGTTCTATCACACTTTGCTGAATGTCACATTATCCAGGTATTGCAGTGGCTGATATACAATAAACAGCCATTTTCCACAACATCTCTGTAGTTGGAAACATGATTTCAGTTCCCTCTCACTGCTGCAGAGGGCGACAGTGAGCAGAAAGTTTCAGCTTTAAATCGTTTTTATGTTTATTTTTCAGGATCTGAATGTATTTATCAGATATGAAGACAATAAAATTTGAATCTTTTCTTTAAATCTGTTCTTTTGTGCAGATTTATTTCTACTTTCCCTTGAGTTTAGGAGGAAACTTGTCACAGTAACATACTTTATTATGATTTTGGGATGTTGCTAAAATGAAGATGCATAGACACAGTTTGTATTGAAGAAGACATTAATTGTCATGTTAGCTGTTTATCTTCTTTTCAGTGCATTTAAACTCTTTGGGGTCACTCAGTGAAGCAGAATATGTGGCAGTTTACTGAGTATGAAGCCTTTTCAGTATAACAGTCCATATTTGTTAGTGACAGCTGTAGATCACTGACTGAATCATTTTCATACTTAGACACCTCGACTGTGAGAGTTTGTTCAACTACTGTACAACCTCAGTTCCTGTTCAATACTTTAAATACTCTTTTAAACCCCCGTAACCACTTAAACTGTGTGAAGATTTTCTAAGGTTTTTTATTGGCAAGATCTCCGATATTAGGTCCTTTTTTTTGCTGTCTGCATTGGATCCTGCCGTCTCTCCCGTTTGCCCTGCTGTTTTTGACACATTTGAGCAAGTGTCTATTTCAGCTTTAACTGATATTGTCCAGCACCTCAGACCTTCTCACTGTCCTCTTGACAGCATTCCACCCCGTCTTTTTAAGGATGTTTTCCATATTATTGGGCCCTGTGTTATGGATCTGATAAATTCATCTTTGATGTCTGGATGTGTCCCAGCTGCCTTTAAACATGTTGTGGTCCAGCCCCTCATCAAAAAACATAATCTTGACCCCACAGTCTTATCCAACTTAAGGCTTATCTCCAAGCTTCCTTTTCTTTCTAAGATCTTGAAGAAGGTGGTTAATGAACAGCTGCAGTCTTTTATTGACCTAAATGGCATTTCCGAGAAGTTCTGGTTTTAAGTCACGCTATAGCACTGAAACGGCACTTTTAAGGACTTTAAATGACCTTCTTTTATCAGTTGACTCTGGGAACTCTGCTGTCCTGGTTCTTCTGGATCTGACAGCTGCCTTTGACACAGTGGATCACAACATCCTACTGTCTCGCTTAAACACCTGTGGGTGTTAAGGGTACTGTTCTTAAGTGGTTTCAGTCATATCTCTCAGACAGAAGCTTCTCTGTCCAGCTGGGCCAGTATACTTCGGCCACTTCCCCCCTGAGCTGTGGGGTGCCTCAGGGTTCTATTTTGGGCCCCCTCCTCTTTTCGATATATATGTTGCCATTGGGATCCATATTTAGAAAGCACAATGTCTCATTTCATTGCTTTGCAGATGACGTACAAATCTATATGCCCTTAAAAACAAATGAGCAAGCCTCTGTCCAGGTCTTATTAGACTGCCTCAGTGACATTCAATCTTGGATGGAAGTGAACTCTCTCCCAATGAGCAAAAATAAAACTGAGATTATTTTATTCGGACAACAAAATCTCTTAGATGGCTATGACAGCGCCATTGGCACCCTGAAGTCTCACTGTCACCCATCTACAAGAAACCTTGGTGTTATTTTGGACAGTGACTTTAGGTTCGATAAGCAGATAAGCTCGATTTTAAAAACAGCTTCTTCCAGCTAAGATTATTAGCAAAAGTAAAGGCTTATCTCAGGAATGATCTCGAGAAAGTTATTCACACCTTTGTTACTTCATGCTTAGACTACTGTAATTCTTTTTTTGTTGGTCTCGACTAGTCAGCACTGCGCCGTTTACAGCTGGTTCAAAATGCAGCCGCCCGCCTGCTGACTGGAAAGAAACGGCGTGATCACATCGGTCCCGTCCTTGCATCTTTGCACTGGCTGCTTGTTAATTTTAGGATCCAGTTCAAGGTTTTAATTGTTTTTAAGTGTGTAAATGGTCTGGCACCATCTTATTTATCAGAGCTCGTACAGCCTCACAGTATTTCCTGAACATTTAGGCCAACAAACCAGCTGCTCCTGGCAGTACCTCGGTCTAGACTCTCTACCCGTGGGGACAGAGCCTTCTCAGTGGCGGCCCCAAAGCTGTGGAACAGCCTACCTTTCCAGGTTAGAGCTGCACAGTCTGTTGGGCACTTTAAAACACTGCTGAAAACCTATCTTTTTTCCTTGGCGTTCAGTCCCAGCTAGGTGAGAATCCTTGGCTTCTTACTTTTAATTTTTACTCTTTTTTATTTGTTTTTATTCTAGTTTTTAAATTGAGCTCTTACTATTCCTCAATTGTTTTTGAATTTATTATTATATTTGTGTGTGATTATATTGTATTTTAATAACTGTGCAGCACACTGGTTTAACTGAGGTTGTTTTTAAATGTGCTTTATAAATAAAACTTGACTTGACTTGACTTGACAACAAGAACAATCAATGCTTCTGAAACTGAACTGTAATGATTAATGAATTTAATGTTAAGTGTAAACATATTAAGATGGAACTCATACCTAAAAAGTGAAAAGTACTGAAAGTGAATTTAAATGTGTGTAAACAATCAGTGATGGATGGTAAAATGTTGTCTCAGGGTTGTGATTCAGTATCTCTGATGTTTCACTGCCCTCTAGTGGTGAAGCTTCAGTGTTGCAGATTCAGGCTTCATCACTGAGGTCTCCCTCCACTGTCTGCTTTAAAGGCTCAATTCACCTGAATAACAAAACACATATTTTCTCAATTACTTCCTGTGGTGTCTAGCCCTGCAGATACATTTAGATTCATTTTGCTATCAAATGGTGAGATATTGGTGTGTTTCAATGTCATTTTAATGTGTTTTCCCTATGTAGAAGCTAAGCCAATGCTTTAAGCCACTGAGGCATTTCAACAGGAAACCGAATTGACGCACTTTTACTTTACCATGATGGATTAATGAGAATCCAGTTGCATTTCAGTTAAGATGCAAACAAGTCCATTTATTTTACATTTCATGCTTTAAATCACACATCTCACACACACACACATCCGCACGGAGCATAACATGATGCTGCACAGTGGTCAAAAACTGTTTTTCCTGTTCCGGTTGGAAAACACCTGACGAGCCCCCACAGGTTCCTACACTGACCCGCCAATCACAGCCAGACCATGACACACAACAGTTAATATAAATCTGCTCTTACACCCTATATGAGACTGAACCAAGACAATATTTTTAATCTGTCCTCAATATTCAGCCTTTTTTCTCGTTAGCATCATGGTTCACAGGTCAAAGAGATGAACTGTAGAGAGCATCGGTGCATCTTTACACAGCAGAAGAACTGATTTCTGACTTGCCCCAGCTGTGACCTCCTGAGTTTCCTTGTCTGTCCTGTCTCCTCCCCTTGTGCTCCTCCCCTGTTTTGTCTTTCTTTCCCTTTGGCAGAGGCGGGGCCCAGTGGTGGAGGTTTGGCATACCTGTTTCTAATCACACTCATCAACTGCAGTATAAAGACCCGGTTCACCCCCCCCCAGTGTTTTCTTGTGTCTTCTGCTTAGTACTGTTTACCTCTGGTGTAACCGCTCTTTCCTGTTCCCTACAGTTTTGCCTACTCCACCCGCTGCTGCCCTGCCTCTGTTCCCTGGATCCAGCTCCCTGTGCACTGCCTTCCAATTTTGGACCTTGCCGCACCCACCTTCCCTGGAACCCTCACCCTAGACCCAGTCACTGTTCCCTCACTTCCCCACTACTTTATCATTAAACCCTGCCTTTGAGTTTACCCCTGTGTGCTCGCTCGTCTCTGTGGTCCGCTCTGGGGTCCTGTTACTTCTGGTTGTGACACTGTGTTACACTCACAATGATTGTGAATGAGTGAGTTTACAACTATAGATGTAAATCATGTTATGATCTGATTTAAACACACATCTCTGAATCATTTCCTGATATACTTTAATTTTTATTTGTTATTACTTACAATAAACACTGTGCTCAGCATGTGACTTCTTACTTCTCATACTGATGCACTACATATGTTGAACTCATGGTGGTGCATTCAGTGTCTCACCATGCACTAGAGGTGTGAGGAGCTGCATCAGACCAAATGTCACACATCGGTCACATCGGTCACATATGTCACGTATTTCTTTACACGCTGAACTGTTCCCACGATATCAAGTCATTTAACATCCTGATATCTGACTTCTGCTCACAGATCACAGAGGACGAGCATCTTAACAGACAACGTCCTTCTCTGCTGTAAGTAGAACAGTTTACTGATATGACTATTACATGTTGTTTACATTATTTGATGTATTTTATTGTCTCTGAAGCCTCACAGAGAGATGAGAGGAGCAGCTATGAGTTTAACAGCAGCAGCGAGTGGATTTGTTGTCTTCCTTCTCTCTGTGTCAGGTACTGTATATCTACATTTACATTGTAGGACATTTAGGTTTGATGCAGTATGATTAACTTTTAAAAATAGTAAAAAATAATACCAGTATTAATTGCTGAACGCTGTAATAATAATATATTAAGATGTTGAGCTGTGTCTGCGTCATGAGTGGTGGGGGTGGGGCCTGGCTGATATGGTTTGTCCTCCCTCCCTCCATAGATTGTAAGAATCATATATTTTTTTTCATGCATATGAATATATTCATAGTTATGTGATGGTACAGCAATGCACTGAGAATTTTTATCTTGTCCTGATGTTTTTAATCAGTTTGTTAATTTCTGCACTCTGTACTGTAGAGCTGGACAACTGTTTTAGCTGTTACAACCACAACAGTTTCCTCTTTCTGTGAAAACGTCTTGACACCTATTTTATTTTAGCCGTTATCAGTAGTTTCCCACACTTCATGTTCTGCATTTCTTTGTGGTTTTCACACTTGGCTGAGCAGCAACTTGACCAAAGAACTTACAAAGAGGAAACTAAACAAGCACAGACTCTCTAATGATTCAGTTTCTTCTTCTCATCCTGTTCAGTAAAATAACATTAATGTTCACAGCTTCAATATTCTTCACTGCACCTTCAGACTATCTGATGTTCTGTCTCAGTGCAGAGAGATTCACTGTAAAAAGAATTTTGTTTGTATGTTAAAAATATCTTTGGACATTTCTATGCCTGTGCATGGAGGCATAGTACAGAAATAACATAATGAAAGTCATACAACAGTTTATAAAGTGTGGACAAATTAAATTAACATGAGCAAAAACAATAACACCGAAAAAGTCTCAGTGTTAATAAGGTGAAAACAACACTGATGCATCACTGATCTGCTTCTTTAACCGCCCAAAAGTGAAGTTTTTCCTCATTTTATGTTTGTAAAGTAAAGGCTTGCAGAATGAATGGACTAAAGCTGAAACACTCAGCAGTAACAAATGATAAAATATAATAATCAACAGATAAAATACTTTATTCTAGTTCAGTTCTAGTTAGATTGATGCACAATGAGGAGCTTTGAATGACAACAACTGAAGATCATATTGGTGCCATGATCCACTTTGTCTTATTTACTGATTCTTAACTTGTTATAAATCTGATTGTGGTTTCTGATGTGCTCTGTGTTACAGTGGTACAGGGTCAGGATGACTGGGGAGTGACTTACACTTCTACTCACATCTGTGTTATAAAAGGATCAACAGTTGACATGAACTGCATCTACAGTTACCCATCCAGGATAAATAATGATGATACTGCAGTTAATGAAACATTCTGGTTTAAAGGGAGTAATAATGAAGCTGTGGATCTGAGAACAGTCTCAGAGTACACTGGTCGTGTGCAGTATCACTGTGATAAGAACAACTGCACTCTGAGAATCACAGACCTGAGAGAGAGCGACTCAGCTGAGTACAAGTTCATGTTCATAACAAACCAACCAGGGGGGAAATATATGGGTTCACCTGGAGTCACTTTGACTGTCACAGGTAACATTTTCACTGGAAGATTTAATTTAGTTTCAAATGGTTAATATCTTGGAAATAGTTCTGTGAATATGTGTGTATGAACATAAATGACATTTCTGTTCTTTCTTCACATGTCCAGATCTCCAGGTGAAGGTGATCCCATCAGCAACCGGTCCTTCCTGGGCAGAGCTGAAGTGTCACAGCAGCTGTCGTCTACCTGATCGTTCTTCCTTCATCTGGTACAAGAATGGACAGAAAATTAGTGGAGAAACATCTTCTTCATATTCAACCAAGATCAATGATTTAGACAGCTATTCCTGTGCTGTTACAGGATATGAGGATTTCCCCTCTCCTTCAGTTTGTGAGTTTTCTTCAGTCTTCCACTAACATAACAGCATCTCGTGAAGTCTTTAATCTAAAGAACTGTACAATGACTTCATGTATTTCTAGTATGAGTGACCTCACTGCCTCACTTGTTATTGGCACCATGTTTTTCTCATTGAGCTCTACTGTTGTCAATATCAATACAATACAACCTGTTCTGTGTTACTGCAGAGATTTAAAAAAAAAATAGTATCTCACCCATTAGAGAAACTTTTGTACCAAGAGTTTGACAACTAGATTATTATAGATTATTTTATCTTCAGTCTCAATGTGAAATGGGCGGCATCACTACTGTCTTTACAACACATTTCACATTCTGTACACACACACACACACAACTAAGTATTTAGGACTAGCTGTGTTGCTTAATTTTAATTATTATTATTATTATTATTAATTTTATCTTTCAGGTGTCCGTGGTCAATCCTGCAACAGAGTGATTTACACTGACAGAAGCATCTGTGCCTCCAGAGGTTCATCAGTTGACATTTCCTGCACATACAGCAGATATGACAATGTATCATCATCATCGTCATTCTGGTTCAGTCCTGATCGTAGTCATCAGTGGCAGAATCCCTCACAGCCTGAGGACCTTAGTAAAGACTCCCAGTATGCAGGTCGTGTTCAGCTCCTTGAAACAGAGAGAGGACGCTCCACTCTGAGAATCTCTGACCTGAGAGAGAGCGATTCAGCCCAGTATCACTTCACATTCAAAACAAGAAGCTTTGAATGGGGGAGTAGTTTACCTGGAACAACTCTGACTGTCACAGGTACTGATGAACACAAACTGATGATGAAGTTAGTGTCAGAAATTAACATGTTAAAATATTTGTATTCATCATGAAATTGTGTTCTTGCTAATAGAGATTGTGGATAATCACTTCAGTTTGACAAGGCAATAACTGATCAAACAAATGAAAAGCACACAGTTAAGGTGAAGTTAAACTTAGACAAGCTCTATTAAAAAAGCAAAAGGCAAAAATATATTGAATATATTATGGGTACGGTTGAGGACGGTGAGACTGATGTTTAGTCTCCTTGGTGTTTGATGTTGTATTGGTAGCAAGTTAGTTACAGTGCATTTTATGACATTTCTGTTGTTCACAGATCCAGATGTAAAGATGCAGGTGTTTCGATCTTCCAGCAGTCCAAAGCTGATTTGTTTCAGCGGCTGTCTTCCTCCTGGTCGTTCTTCCTATGCCTGGTACAGAAATGAGAAGAAAATTGAGGAAGATACATCTCTCTCTTATAGAGGAGTTGTTGATCCTACACACAACTATTCCTGTGCCATTAACGGATATCGCTCTCCTCCAGTGTGTAAGTGTACTCCACTGTTTCACTAACAAAACGTCATCTGGTGGAAACGTGAGCCCTAAGTGACAGAGCATGAAGGGTCCAAATGCTTTCAGGGGCCTTGACATTTGTAGTACTCGATACACATCCAGTGTATTAAAATCAAAAGGTTCAGATAGAGTATAAACCAATTAGAGCATATATGGTAATAAAATATTATCCTTTGAGCCAATTTGGCACAGCTGCAGACATATGGCAGCATAATTGTGTCTGTGTTTGCCAGACCATCTTGCATCTCTGAAGCTTGAAATGTATTTATAAATGTATACAAATGCCTTTATTTACTGACAATTTACTTAAAAAGAATATATATATATATATATATGTGTATATATATATATGTGTATATATATATATATATATATATATATATATATATATATATATATATATATAATAACACATTCTCATGTTAATGCTTGTTTGTGCAATCTCTTCCAGATGGTCCAAAGCTTCTCTCTGTGTCAGTGAGTCCATCTGGTGAAATCATTGAGGGCAGTTCAGTGACTCTGACCTGTAGCAGTGATGCTAACCCAGCAGCTAAATACACCTGGTACAAGAAGAATGTAAATCCAGACCTTCAACCTCTCAGTAAAGAACCACAGCTTGTCTTCAGCTCCATCCAGTCCTCTGACTTTGGAGAGTATTACTGTACAACTGAGAACCAGCTGGGGAAGAAGACATCTGAATACATTATTGATGTGAAATGTGAGTGGAACAGATTTTGAAAGCAACAGATTGAATAAAATTGTCAGATTTATTGCACCTGGATCACAGTCTGCCGTTATTTTATGAGAAGCTCTCGTAGATTTTTAAGAGGCAGTTTAAATCACTATTGTCATATTTACTCTGCGTTACAGGATGTTCAAACAATCAAATTCATCATTCCTCTAAGGTTTCAGATGTATTAATTATTAATATAGAATAGTCTACACTGTAGTAACACATCCTCAATTTACTGATAATCTATGTTAATTTAATTAATTGTTTAATTTAATGTTTCTCACCAGATGCTCCAAAGCTTCCCTCTGTGTCAGTGAGTCCCTCTGCTGAGATAGTGGAGGGCAGTTCAGTGAATCTGACCTGTAGCAGTGATGCTAACCCAGCAGCTAATTACACCTGGTACAAGGAGAATGACGACTCACCAAAAGCATCAGGACAGATCTTCACCATCACTGATGTCAGACCTGAACACAGTGGGAATTATTACTGTGAAGCCCAGAACAGAAGAGGACGTCATAACTCCACCTTACATCTGACTGTTGTGAAAGGTAAGTTTTTCCATTCAGCTACACACGCACTGCACTCAGACTCATTACACACCATGTGATGTGATGGGGGGGGCAAGTAAACATAATTTACTTGTCGGTGTATTTCTTATTCACAAGTTATATTTCAAAGGATTATGTGACCTCTGATTAGGCTGAAGTGATGCAGACTTGTTATATTTAACTATTGGAGAGAGAACTGTGCTCATGAATATAAGCAGCCAAGGTGAGATTCCTTCACTGCTTTGCTTCACTCTATGAGCTAAATACTACAAATATTGAGCAGCTGCATTGTTTCATTTAGAGGAGGAAGTTGAGATGTGACCAGGAGTATTCAGACACATCAAAAAAAGAAAGGTTTTGGGACAAACTGTGGACACACTGGGAGTTAAATCTCCAGCTGGTGTTGGAGAAGTTGGAGTTTCTGCTGAACCACTGTTTTCAATGTATTGTCTCTTTTAGAGAACTATACTTCTTGTCTCAAATGCAGGAACTTGAAAGAATGATGTCAGGAATGTAATATATTTTACAACAGCACCCTCTACTGGGACAATTGACATTTGTTATCTGTCACTCAGCAATGCATCACACACCACCAGCTGTGCTGAGTGAGGAAGCTGCAGGAAGAGATGAGAGCTCACTGTAGCTGCTTACACTGTGTTTTTATTTTTACTTGCAGAATTCATAATCCAGATATTTACACTTATTATAGTTAATGCCCTAATTTATCTCAGGCATCACAGTCGAGCTAGATGGATCTGCAAGTCTGATTTCTGGTTTATAATAGCTCATTGCAAACATATCCATGCATGTCTGATACATCAGAATTATGTCAGTGTCAGTCTAAAGATGCTGCTTGATAGTCCAGCTGTATTGACATTAAAAAATCCATCATATAATATGAACACATGAGGTGCAGGCCTGGATGTGTTTTCTGCTTATTATTACCACAAGTAACCTAATAATAAATAATATAAACACATTTACAATAAAAATGTATAAAATATATACTAAACTGAAAGAGCTGTTATAGTTTAAAATTAAGAGAACTGAACTTTCATATATTGACTGAAACATTAGACCCAAACATGCTGATTAACTGTCAGTGTTTTCTTTTCATTGCTGTTTCCCAGAAACAGGAAAATCAATCATTGCTGGAGTAACAACTGCTGTTCTCCTGCTTATCATAATCCTCTCTGTCTTCCTATGGATGAGGTAAGCAGTTCTGTTTCATTGAATCATTGTTCAAAATTCAGTCATTTGTGTTTTTAATTAATTCTCCTCAACAGGAAAAAGAGAGTCTCCAATCAATCGTCTGAGGCTGAGGAGAGACCAGACGACAGAGAGAGGGTGAGAAGGGAGAGTTATACTATTCTATCCTGGTTTCACATTTCCACACTCACTATCTTAAAGTGACACTAGAAAACTCATCTGACTGTGAAGCTCTTCATGTTGTTTTTTTAACAATCTACTGCAGGAGGTGCAAGATAACCCTCTGTATGACAGCGTGCAGTTCTCCAACAACCAGGCAGATCCTTTCTACTCAGAGGTGGACAAAGTACACAACTTCACTACTTGAGTAAAAGTACAGATACTCCTTGTCAAATATTACTCCAATACAAGTAAAAGTAGCTTAGTCAAAATATTACTTAAGTAAAAGTACTAAAGTATTTGCTTAAAAAATTACTTAAGTAAAAGTATTTTTAAAATATCTCAGGAAATACAGGAAAGTAGCTTTATTGTCATTATACAATACACTGATGTGATTCTGCTCCAGACATGTTTATAGCATGTTTAAAGACTCAGCTGCATTCAACAACAAATGAAATGTCTTCATATTGTACAGTAGTTACATTTCAACACACCTAACCCCTACCTTGGACTCTTTGATATGAATTGTATAAAAAACATGAACAGAAAGTCAACTTAATCATTCAACTGGACTGCAACAGTTACCATATGTTTAAACCGTTTAAGAATGGCAACTATGATACTACGAGCACATACGATTACGTTTAAAATTAACATTAGTAACATTAAGTACTTTTTCAGGTTGGAAGACGAGTTTTTGTAGGCCGTGATATAATTTGTTTGCGGTAAGTACAACAAACATTTAAACTGAAACGAATCAGTTTTTGTGACAAACATGGGTTTGAGATAAGGCCACGGGTGCCTAGTGGGAGTTTCTCCAGTTTCTTCCTCCATTTCTTCATATGGCATGACGTAGTACAGGTACGGCAATACGACAAAGACAAATCATATGCAAATCAGCAGAAACAGTTTATTTTCTCAGAATTTTGCACAAAAAGAAAATCTGACGTAAGCTCAAAAGTAGAGAGTAACGAGAGCATCAATAGAAATGTAGCGGAGTAAAAAGTACAATATTTGTCCTTCAAATGTAGTGGAGTGAAAGTAAAAGTATCCCCCAAAAATAATACTCAAGTAAAGTACAGATACTCAAAAACTGTACTTCAGTACAGTACTCAAGTAAATTTACTTTGTTACTGTCCACCACTGTTTCTACTCCAATATCAGATCAGCTCAGCTCCACAGACACATGGAGGAACAAGAGGTTATTGAGTACGCTGCTGTTAACTCTAACAGAGCTGGTAATGCCCCGAGGTGAGCAGCTCTTCACACAGAAACACAGTAACAGTTTTATTTCAGTTTTTTATTTGTTACATCTGCCTGTTACGTCTTTATTGTTATGACTGTATAATGTAATGTAATATCATTAGATTGACCTGATTTATTGTTTTAATTTCCCCTCTCAGAACCAGAGGTCAGCACACCTGGGAAGATCCAGCTGCACTGTACAGCACAGTCAAGAAAACCTCATGATCACATCAGCAACTATGAGAAAAGCTCCCCTGCACTGTCTTGCTTACTGCTGGAATATTGATTTAAGGGGAACTAATTTTTATTTTTTATTTTCAGTCATGTATGTAACAATGCTGGCTGTTCATGTTAAAAGTGTCTGAAGGCTGAATTGAGGAAGACTTGAAGGTGGCGAGTGAAACCATCAACTTACTGTGAAAGTGTTTTGGGAGCGAGTGGAGTCGCCCTCTGCTGGCCATTTCAGAGTTTTAGGAAACTACCTGCATATCAGTCAGTGCAACCTGTAGTTATTGGGTGTAGGTTAGGAAGTAAGAAATCTGAGTAGGTTTAAGTTTTGTGTTGTTATAGTTTGTGAAATATTTTGTTATAAACCAATTAAGTGTTATATTTTCTGAGGTAATTCATTGATTTGCTAATTTTGGTTAAGGTAATATTGTTTTGTATTATGATACTTGTATATATTTGTATTTTGTTTAACACAAAGCAAAAAGTAAAGTCTTGTGTCATCAGCTATTTAAAATGCAGCATGGTAAAAATGTATAACTTCTGTGGTACTTAAGAATTTAAAAACTATTTGATTTTCTAGAAACGATTTAATTCATTTGACAGTGAAGATATACATTGTGTTTTGCATTTTCATTGCATCTAATTTCATTTTCAGCTTTGTTATGCTGATAAAGTTATTAGTTCAGGTAATATAAGTGACAGATTGACAGATTGCAGGTTGATTGTCGATTTGATAGTAATACCCCAAGGCTCCAGTAGGGGGAGTCGCGCTTCTCTACCTCACTTAATACACAAGTGAAGACGATACTTTATTTTCATCCCTCTTCCCTCGCTATTCTACCTATTTTACAGTAATTACCATACAGAAATCATTATAGACATAGCGAGGTGTTGTAGATAATTGTTTTTCTGTCATTGGTTGTCATTATGAGAGAAAGACGGTGAGTTTTATACGTTTATGTTGCTGAAGAGTTTCAAGCTAACTTCATCACTGTGTACTTTACCTACTGTTATCTTCCCGCTGGAGCATCAGACTGTTGTTACGCCTTTGTTTGTATTTCAGACTATCACTGAGATGTTGTACTGTATGTCATTTAAGACTTAATACACACGAGTGAAGACGAGCAGTGTGCTGTATTTTCATTCCTCTTTTATAACTATTCTGCCTATTTTAAGGGCGCAGCACTTCCACGTTTGACAGTTTCTTTGTTTATAAGTATGGTATTGGAAACCTTCGTGGTAGCTAGGCTATACCTTTTAAAATGAGCTGATCCCAGACACCTATCATTACAGTCTAAAGTCACTCATAGTATCTTAGATATAATATAGAGTGTTGGGGTGCAACACCTGCCTAAATAAATATGTTAAGAAATGAAAAAATAAATGAATTGAAATTGAAATAATGTATATGTGACAGGTAGCTACGTCAGAGGAAGGTGAACTGTGTGAAACATTATTTTATTAATATTTCAGCAGTAAGCGAGACAGTGTGCAGGAGATCTGACTGTTTTCAGTTTTGACCTTCCTCTGACACACCTGTCACATATTCAAGTGTGCAGAAATCTTTTTCCAATGTTCTTCTGTATTTTTTTCTTTATTATCGAAGCAGGTAACCATTGAATTTTAAAATATATTTCTCTGAGCATGCTCTGTTATTTTACCTCTGAAGGAAAATCCCATTCAGATCTATCTCCTGTATTTATTAATTTCATTCAAGATCCTTCACAACATTGGAAGAAAGCAGTAAATTGCATTTAACACATAATTGATCCACCAGTGGGGGTTAGGGTTAGTACCAGTGCTCGACAACCTCACTTTATTTTCTTTACTCTTCTTTACTTATGAGTGCTAAGCTTACAGGGTCTATAAAGATGCAAGTAGTGAAGATGATCCTGGGTACATCAATGAAACCTTGATAGTAAAACCTGTTAACATGTGGTACCTCCTCACCAGGGTCATTTTGTGGAGGAGCTGTGGATATATGTTAGTGTCATATTTGTTAATGCTGCAGGGAGAGAGGCTGTAGAGGACCATGTGGATGTTTCATGTTCAGTTTTCAGCAGCAGCAGCAGCAGAAGGTAGAAGTGAGCAACTCTGAATACAGTGATCTTCATCTCTGTTGTAAAGAAATGCACAAACACAAAGACATGGCTCTAAATCAAGACATAAAGTTATAGCTGACAGTTCGAATGACTTAATGAGTATTGTGTTTTATAAAATGAGTCAAAAGCCAATAAACATGCTTTTGTACCAACTCATCTCTGACTCAGAAGCGTGGCAGATGGCTTTCTTTCTGTTTCCTTGGTGATGAACGGTTGCATAGAGAAGTAGACTCGGGTCAACCTTGGGTCGCCACTGCAGCCTTGGAGGAGGAGCAGCTGTGTGTGTGTGTGTGTGTGTGTGTGTGTGTGTGTGTGTGTGTGTGTGTGTGTGTGTGTGTGTGTGTAATGGTGCATTCACTGGCAGGCTGCAGAGTTGGATGCTGGAGCTCTAACTAACCAAAAGTGTGGAAAGGTCTTTAAAGAGTTTATACAACAAACAAAAAGAGTTTATCTATAAAAAATAGTCAATAATTAAATGGTAAACGAGATGTGATGGCTAAACTGTCTTTATCTTAGTTGGGAGTTGTTGTTTTGAGATGCAGTGAACAGGACATTGCAACGAGGCCAGAGCCAGAAAGCACCAGACAAAAGTAGTAAAACTTCTTATAGTCTCGGAGGCGGTTTTTTTTTGGAAGAAATCGGATCCTTGGCGCTCCTTTTTTTAGGGAACGCTTTGGATTACTGATTAATTCCTTTGTGTGAGGAGAAAAAAACTGGCCTTCAATTTAAAGGGGAATCATTTTATTTATATATAATATAACTGCATTTCTACAATCCTCATTTCTGTCATTTATATATGAAAAACCAGCAGGAAAACTTACAAATAACTACATTGATTAACCAAATAAATACAGAATAAAATCAATATATTTACTTTCTAAAAGGTCTACATGATCCCATCAATCCTATTTATGTCATGTAAATTAACAGTATTGTGAAATAGAGTCTTAATTTCTTATGGTTTTAAAATAAAGACATGATTCTGTAACACAGCTGAGGTTAGCACTGGTTAGTGCAAGTATGCATATGTTTATTTTTACACATTTTAGCAGATATATCAACAGAAAGGGAGAGATAAACACTCAGGAATGTGATGTTATCCCAAATATATGCATCCAGTTCATCTTTCATGCATTGAGGTCAAAGGTCACTGTGTTTGTTAGTTTTACTGTGTTCGTCTACTACAATGGTTTACTCTGAAGTAGAAGTGTACAGTTTTTAAGTGCTTTTTAGGGGGCTTTCCTTTGTTATTTCAGGGTACAATGAGTTAGAATAATAACATAATTCATTATTTTTCATATATCATAATACATCCATAGCTGTTTGGGGCAGTTGCCTAAACTTTTCCTTGTGGTAAATACGAAAAATTGTAAGAAAAATAGAAGAAATAAAACACTTTTCAGAATTTACACAAACACGTTTGAGTTTAAACTTAAAGTAAAGGAGGCAAATGTAAATATGAGACAATGACACTGTTCTCTTCTGTCTCATTACAGTCAGAGAAGGTCCAGACAATGTTTTACTCTGAAGTAGAGGTATACAGTTGTTTAAGTGCTTTGGGGGCCTTCTGTAAGTTATTTCAGGGTACAATGAGTTAGAATAGTAACATAATATTAGTATTTTTCATATATAATCTATATATCATAATACATCCATAAGCTAGCAGTTGCCTTATAGTAAAGTCCACCCCTGAATCAAATCTGTCAGAACAATAGAAGAAATGTTCATGTTCCCGTCTTCTTTAGACAGTCACATCATGAGATCTGCGGCTGTTATCTGAAAACACGATTTGGCTACAATAACATCTCAACTCCTTAAGACAGAGTCAGCAAACACCTTACTGTGTGACTTAAATACAAGTTAGACTGATCATTAAATAACTCACAGTAAAATATTATACATCTACAGCACATGTGAGAGAATGTATAGGCAGAAAAGTATAATAAAGTATTATGGAGACATTATTCTAATAAGGAATGGGCTTATAAACTGCATCTAATGGTTCTGCTGTTGGTTGATCAATCTTGTGCTTTACAGATCAGTTAGACTATAATCCATTACTAAAAACAATGTTTAGGCTCCAGTGAGGCTGTCTACTCTTTCTGTTTTCTAATGCAGTTTTAATCCATTAATGTGCCATCAAGTCTGTGCTATGAATCATGATGATTAATGACTAAATGGTTTTTACAGTAACCATCAATTCTACACGTAATAAATGGATTTTGATCCAGATGCTCTGCTGAAAGTTTTTTTTTCCAGATTTACTAAAAAGACAAAAGCAAATTTTGCACAACTTGGAAAACTGAAAGGGATTTTTCCTTCTGTAAGGCTACTGACTTTTAATTAATCCATTGATGAAGCCATTTATTACAAACACTCATGAAAATGACAGCCTTTATATGCCGTAATTTAGGAAAATAAAAGGATAGATTGCAAAGATATTTCAAAAATACAGATGTTTAAACGGTTTAATTAGTGTTGTCAGCACAGTGAAAGTCAAGTCTACCAATTCAAGGCACATTCAATTGAAGTGGAAAATTAGATTAGATTTTTAATTTACTTTTTATTTGCTTTTGATGTTACTAGTTATCTAATTTGCACATTTCCATAAAACTAAATATTTAGTATATTTTGAATTGTATGAGTTGAGTATAGGAGTTTCCCCCTATTAAGGTATTTAAACAATGTATATATGTATTTATCTCCTGGTGCAAAACTAAATTTAAGACATTTTAAGACCTTTTAAGATAAATAAATATTAAAAGTCTATGTTAAGGATCCGCTGTAATAATCATAAAACCCAATAAAGTCACAGCAGATGAAACGCATGCTCACCAGCGTTACGGTGATTTTTCATGACTGTGGGCTCGAGGCTATTAATAGAAAGTTACGTCACTGCTCGGTGTATAGGGTGCATCTCTCTGTCAAGCGCAGCAGAGCATCATAATCACCGCCACCACCACCGCCACCGGTTACCGGAGGAGGTCTAGCTGGTCCCTCCTTCTCCACCACATGGACCGGAACCACGCAGAACACCACGTGACCCAGGAGCACTGGACTGACCGAGCATCTCACACCGGATCATGGCTGCGGAGGATGCAGGATCCCGAACCGGGGCTCCGGTGGTGTCTCCGTCCCGCCTGCTGCCGCTGCTCTCCCTCCTCTCCTGCACGCTGCTGCCCGCACCGGCGCACGGCTTGCTCGGCTTTCGCCCGGAGGAGACCGGGGCGGAGCTGTCCGTGGAGGACGGGGTGCTGAAAGCCACCGAGGGGATCCGCTTCATGCTGCGGGTTTATTACTCCACTTCCCCGCAGAGGATGAACCGGACGGCGGCGACTCGAGCCAACAACGCCGCGCCCTGGATCGCCTTTATCGAGGAGCCGAGTCCCGGTAGAGAGGGGCAAGTTCACCCAAAACGAAACATGTGCATGGACAAGGACGCCAGGACGTCCGACATCGAGGTTTTGGGCTCTTTCAAGTCAGCTTCAAGTCAGAACTCGGTGCTGGTGGAGCTGCTGGCTAAAGACTTGAGAAGAGGGGAGAAGATTAAATACTACTCCATGTGCGCCTTTGATGGATCCAAATGGGAACACTACCGGACTCGGGATTTTTGGGTGGCCGTTGTGGAGCGATCGGCGGTCCCGGAGCTGTGGCTGCAGGTGTTAGTGTCCGTCCTGCTGCTCGGGTTGTCGGCTCTGTTCAGCGGGTTGAACTTGAGCCTGCTGGCGCTGGACCCGGTGGAGCTGCAGGTGCTCCAGAACAGCGGCACCGACAAGGAGCAGAACTACGCACGGAAAATCGAGTCGGTGCGTCGGCATGGGAACTACGTCCTCTGCACTTTACTGCTGGGCACCGCCATCATCAACGCGTCTCTCGCCGTGTGGATGTGTCAAATCCTGGGCATGACCTGGCTCTCCACGGTCATCTGCGCCTTTGGCATCTTCTTCATCGGGGAGATCCTTCCTCACTCGGTGGCGTCGCGTCACGGTCTCGCCATCGCCTCCAAAACCATCTGGGTGACCCGACTCTTGATGGTGCTCTCCTTCCCCATCTCCTACCCCATCAGCAAACTCCTGGACCTCATCCTCAACCAGGAGATTTCTAACTTTTACACCAGAGAGAAACTCCTGGAGATGCTGCGAGTCACGGATCCGTACCACGACCTGGTCAAAGAGGAGCTCAACATCATCCAAGGCGCGCTGGAGTTACGCACCAAAACCGTGGAGGACGTCCTGACCCCGCTGACTGACTGCTTCATGCTGGCATCGGACGGTGTGCTGGACTTTAACACCATGTCTGAGATCATGCAGAGCGGCTACACGAGGATCCCCGTGTTTGAGAACGAGCGCTCCAACATTGTGGACATCCTTTTTGTGAAGGATTTGGCCTTCGTGGATCCGGACGACTGCACCTCGCTGAAGACCATCACCCAGTTCTACAAACACCCGCTGCACTGCGTCTTTAACGACACCAAACTGGACGCCATGCTGGAGGAATTTAAGAAAGGTGAGGAGGGCATGAAGGGGGTTTGAGTGTGTGTGTGTGTGTGTGAGTGTGTGTGTGTGTGTGTGTGTGTGTGTGTGCAGCTCAGCAGGAGGATTACTGAGATAACTAGAATCGCTAAATCTCATAAAACACCATAAATACAAACTATTTACTTGTGGCTACATTGGAAAAATACATTTTAATCAAAGAAAAAAAATATCCTGGTTTATTTAGCCTACTGAATATATGTGATTATTATCATTATTAGGCTGTTGATACTACTCTACATCACATAGATGACTGTATTTGCACTACTTATAATTACAGGATACTCAATTCTGCCTTTTCTTGTCTCTCACACTCTCATGTGTTATGTTGCATGTTTTCTTCTTCTGTGGTTTATCTTTGCAATACTCCGCAGACATGATTTTGACCTGCATCAGTTTATAATTGCAGCAGGTTTACTGGAGGGTCCGTAGAGCAGCTATATGTGTCCAGCAGCAGTGTCAGGGTCAGCATTTGCATGCAGAAAATGAAACAAAACCCACTCACAGACTGGCATCTGATGTGGGAAGTTTGTTACCATGGAAACCTGCAGGTGAGGCTGCAGGATTGTGATTGGCCTCGTTCGTCTTGATGAGTTGACACCTTTGTATCTCTGTGTCATCTCTGTAGGAGGATCTGACACATGCAGCACCTTCTTTTCAGTGTTTCTCTTCATGCTGAGGGAAATTATGTCACTCTCAGAGACTTTATATGGAGAATCAGCCAAAATGAAACCTTAAAGTTGAAGTAAAAGCAGCCTCATTGTGTTTAAATTTGTAAAAAAGCTGACATGTGGAGATGTGAGGTTGTCAACCAACAGAAATCATATGTCTAAGTCCTAATAACACGTAATAAAGCTTCTCTAGCTGAGATCAAACGGTCAATTACAGGTCATAGAATAGATAAATAAGCGTCTAAATATGTGTCTGAAAGTAGGGCTTAATAATCATCAGCAATGTGGAAATGATGACTAAGTGGATAAAGGCGAATAGTAGAACAGCTGCTAGGTTCAGACTGTAACGCAGCCTTTAAAGCCTGGAAAAGACAACACATATGCCGTTTCATGATGTCATGATCCTCAATCTAAGCCGATATCTAGCCTCATATCATAACATCAATATGATATCGATATGTTGCCAAATCCTCCCCGAAACTGCTTTCCAGCTGTGTTGATCAGGGCCCGATAAACACAGTTAATCTTTCTTTATTTGATCATCACAGTGGAGAAATGTAAGGTTTTAAGAAATTAGAAATATAGTCAGAGCTGCAATAATTAATCTTTTATGGTTCCAGCTTCTTAAATATGAGTAATTTGTCTCTATGATAGTAAACTGCATGTACAAAACGAGAGATTTAGGTTGCATCGTGCACTTTGGGAAACAGTGAGAGACATTTATCACCACTACTGATATCTATTAGACGAAACAACTAATCAATCAATAAAGAAAGTCAGTCAATCAATATATTAAGTGATGATGAAAATAATCATAAGTCGCAGGCCTTAATAGATTACAATCAACTATATTTAGATTTAGCACAAGATTCAAATATGTTGTTACAGTTTTGTCTTTCTTAAATTTGGTTTTCATGCATCAATTAATCGTTTAAGTCCATAAAAAGCTGAAAAATGTCCAACATAATTTCCCAAAGTCAAAGGTGACGTCTTCATTTATCTTTATGTGTTCGACCGATAATCCTGAATCCAAAGAAATCCTTCAATCATCAAATATAAACAAACTGAAACTGAATATTTGCCATTTTTAGCTTAAAAACGACGATTTGATTATAAGAACAGCTGCTGTTTAATATGATTAATTGACACATCTTGAGACTACAATGAAAACCAGACATTACATTTAGAGATTTCTTATTTCTGAAATGTGTCAGATTGGCAGACCGCTCTAAGATGTGAGTTTAAAGTCTGTAGTTGGTTTTAAGAAGTGTATTTGAACCTGTATCTGCTCTATGAAGGTTGCTAATGACTGAACAGTGAAGTATTGTGATGCTCAGTGAATGCAGAGCTGGATGATAGCAGCCACAGTGTGCTCAGCCCTGCCCTGCATCACAAAAAGATATAAAAACCTGCACACACTCATCAGTTCGCAGTGGTGCTGCAGCAGAGAGCGCTTCAGTATGCAGTCTGCTGGCATTCCTGCTTTATTGTAGACTTTTAAATGGGTGGGGTGCTCACTGGCCAATCACGCTGCTCGCTGCGAGTCACTGCCTTCCTGCATGTTCAGAGACTCTGCACAGTCAGCGTTTTCTGGGTTTTCTGGCATTTTTTTCTTTTTTTCTTTTTTTTCCTCCTCTGCTGGGTTGGTGGTGAGGACAGGAAGAGACGAATGTAAACAGAAGACGACACCTTGACCGAGGAGGTTTCTGTTTAGAGGCAGTGCTCTCGTTTGTTTTACAACCGCTGAGTAAAAATCTGATATCACCTAAAATGAGATTCAAGATTGAGAAATTTTGTCATATATGCATAGTAAAAATACGGAGGTTCAGATAATGCAACACACTTTATACACACAACAATAATATATTAGAATTCAAGACTAAGCTAGATAAAAACAATCCAATTAAACAGGCAAGAGGAGTGCACCTTATTTTAACCTCCTGATAAGTATAAAAACTAAACATTGTATTTGAACAGGAAGCAGAAAGAATGTCCTCATACCTTACTCATATCTTACTATAATAAAGTCACAATGTCCTCAAATGAGTACTTCCTGATTACTGTTGCAAAAATGAGTCAAATTTGTTTATCAGCATATCAAACTACAAACATTATTAAGCATAAATAAACAAGTTTCCACCATAAAATGTGTTGTGGACATGGCTAAGATGCTCACCGTCTCGTTTCTACGCTGATTTTTTACGTTGTAATGTGCTTTTGCAACCACTAGGTGGCACAAAATAGTGTGTACCATACACTGTATAGAAGAAATGGACGTAACATCCCTGACGTCACCCATTGGTTTGTGGACTGCTGCTCGGAAGCCAATAGTTTCGAATCTGAGCAGCACCATCTTGAAAATTTCAGGTGCATGCTGGGAAAAATAAAAACACGGATTCTACTTATATGGGCATGAAGCGGTGCCATGGACGGAGCGGGGAGGTTGCTATGGTTGCGAGGGCTGGATCTCGAGGACATTGGTCAATCAACCTGTCAATCAGGACGTAGCCACGCCCTAATGCATACCCTGCTTTATCGTCACATATAAAATCAGGGAGGCCAAAATGTCCCAAATGAACATCATACTGCATTGAAGAAGGCTTTAAACTAGCGATTGAGACCATAAACACATTTTGAAAACGTTTACTGAGGTTAGAAATCAAGTGAGAAGTTGGTGAATTCTCCATTGACTTGTATAGAGACGGTCGCCCCCTGGTGGCCTTTTGATAGAATGCAGCTCTAAGTTACTTCCGTGTTGGCCTCATTTCAGAGGACCGGAACTCCCCGCCTGGTGTGTACGAACAACAGCAACAAAATGAAGCAGAATGAAGTATAAAGTCAAGTGAAGGTTGCAGGAGGTTAAAGATTACTCCTTTGTGTTGCTTTAATATTATACATTTCTTAAATAAATGTTTTAAAATGTCTTTGAAAAGCGTTTATACACCCAGAAACCTAAAAAGATGTCATCTCATCTTCATTCTCACATATCCATCATCCAGCTCTCCAGTCAGATGTTATGACCCAGACTTTATGTTGGTGTTCCTGTCGTGGTTTGTAGTTTGTGTGAGATCCCTGTGTCCACACACAGAGAAAGATAATCCACACAGAGCAGAGGATTATAAACTAGGTCTTCAGAGTTCCCTGGCAACCCAATAGTTACAGCGGGTGGCACGCAACCGCATCGTCCCTGGTGACCCCTGTCTCTCTCTCTCTCTCTCTCTCTGCCTCTCTCTCTCTCTCTCTCTCTCTCTCTCTCTCTCTCTCTCTGCCTCTCTCTCTCTGCCTCTCTCTGTCTCTGTCTCCCTGCCTCTCTGTCTGTCTCTCTCTCTCTCTGTCTTTCTCTCTTTCTCTCTCTCTCTCTCTCTCTCTCTCTCTCTCTCTCTCTCTCTCTCTCTCTCTCTCTCTCTCTCTCTCTCTCTCTCTCTGCCCATTTCTTGCCTATTCACTGTCAGCTGTGATATTAAGCTGAAAATATCTCCCCAAAAAATAAACCTCTGTTGCTGCTCACAACCATTTGAGGCACTTATGAAACCTAGAAACACACACACACACACAGACAGACACAGACACACATACACACACACAGAGACACACATACACACACACACTCACACGTAGACACACATGCACACAGACACACACACCAAAAGTGAAACTCCTGCAGCTGCAGAGAGCTCCTGTGAACACACACACACACACACACACACACGCACACACACACACAGGAACAGAAAGCAGTGTGGTCTCATCTTCCTGTGCATCATGCAGCAGCAACAGCAGCAGCAACAGCCGAGCCCCTCCTGTTGTTTTACTGCCCCTCCTCTGGGTCTAAACGTACCCACAGTAGCTGAGATAGGTGCGGCACATGCGGTCGGCCATATTGGAGGTCCTCGGTGGGTCACAGCGGTGTGGAATAGTTTGCTGCTGTTTCTCTGTGACATTATTAGATTTGACTTGTTTACTAATTCAGACTGATAGCTAGCTAATCAAAACTTTGCTCACTGGCAGAGTTCATTAGCCACAAATGGAAGATGGCTTTAAAATATTATAGTGAAGAAGAAGAAGAAGAAGAAGAAGAAGAAGAAGAAGAAGAAGAAGAAGAAGAAGAAGAAAGCGATGTGGAGAGAGTCTGAGGCATTCTTTGGCCTGAATGCAAAGCAGTGTATGTCTGGCCAAGTAACACCTTCCCCTCTGTGCAGTAGTTTCCTGCTACAGAGAAGCTCTTCAGTGCCAAACGGGGGGGGGCGGTGGTGGGGGTGGGGGGTGGGGGGTCCTTGTTCAAACTCAACGGTGAACATTACACGCAAATCCTGGACGAGACTCTGCAGCCTCCTGCCAGCAAATATCAGATTAGTGACTTTGACTTACAACATAATAAAAACAACAATAAGGTTTACCTCTAAAAATAACAAATCATCTTAATGTTTAACTCTTTATAGCACACTCATTGAAAGGAAGGGAGGAAGGAAGGGAGGAAGGAAGGAAGGAAGGACGGAGGAAAGAAGGAAGGAAGGAAGGTAGGGGGGAGGAAAGAAAGAGAGAAGGAGGGAGGGAGGAAGGGAAGAAAGAAGAAAGGGGGATGGAGGAAGGAAAGAAGGAAGGGAGGAGAGAAGGAGGGAGGGAGGAAGAACAGATGGAAGGAAGGAAAGAAGGACGGAGGAAGGAAAGAAGGAAGGGAGGAGAGAAGGAGGGAGGGAGGAAGGACAGATGGAAGGATCCTTCCTTCCATCTGTCCTTCCTCCCTGCCTCCTTCAGAGGAAATAAGGAACGAGGGAGGGAGAAAGGAAAATAGGAAGGGAAGAAAGAAGGCAGGGAGGAAGGAAAGGAAGGAAGGAAGGAAGGAAGGAAGGAAGGAAGGATATTTTGGGATATTTATAGAAGTTACCAAATATAATTATTTGCCCAATAAAGGGTTAAAAAAAGAGGTCTGGACAGCTCTGATTTTACTTTTGGAAAGGCTTCAAATTTTGTCATCTGCAACCGGTCTGAAACAAACCTGAGAGAGTCTGGAAGTATTTCTCCATCTTACATCCAAAGTTAACTTGAAGCAGTTGTTACCAGATGTGTTAAATATTGACAAAAGGAAGATGAGAACCTGATTTCATTTCCATGTTTTATCCAAATTAATTCCAGATAACTTTTATTCTTTATAAACAGAGAAGTGTTGAGATGAATGTGAGACTAAACACGTCTGAAATAACGATCCTGTACTCGGCTAAATTATCTAATAAGAGGAATAAGTTTTGTTTTTTGCCACTCTTCTCTCTCTCTCCTCCTCTCTCTCTCTCTCTCTCTCTCTCTCTCTCTCTCTCTCTCTCTCTCTCTCTCTCTCTCTCTCTCTGCTTCTCTCTCTCCTTCTCCCTTTCTCTCTCTCTCCTTCTCCCTCTCTCTCTGTCTCTCCTTCTCCCTCTCTCTCTCTCTCTCCTTCTCTCTCTCTCCCTCTCTCTCTCTCTCTCACTCTCTCTCTCACTTTCTCTCTCTCTCTCTCTCTCTCTCTCTCTCTCTCTCCTTCTCTGTCTCTCTTTCTCTCCCTCCTTCTCTCTCGCTCTCCCTCTCTCTTCCTCTCTCTCTCTAACTCTCACTTTCTCTCTCTCTCTCTCTCCTTCTCTCTCTCTCTTTCTCCCTCTCTCTCTCTCTCTCTCTCCCTCCCTCTCTCTCTCTCTCTCTCTCTCTCTCCTTCTCCCTCTCTCTCTCTCTCCTTCTCCCTCTCTCTCTCCTTCTCCCTCTCTCTCTCTCTCTCCTTCTCCCTTTCTCTCTCTCTCTACCTCTCTCTCTCTCTCTCTCCCTCTCTCCTCATCGCTGTAAGCTCTCCCAGGAGGCGTTGTATAAAATATTCAGTGTTGTATTTCCACACTTTGTCTCTCTCCCATCTGTTCTCTGATCTCTTTCCTCCTGTCTTTCCTTTCTCCCTTCCTTCTTTCCTCTGTCCTTCTTTCCTTCCTTCCTCCCCTCCTCTTTTCATTTCTCCTTCCCTCCCTCCTACCTTCCTTCCTTATTTCCTCTGTCCTTCCTCTCCTTCCTCCTCTCTTTCCTCCTGTTCTTCCTTCCTCCCTCCCTCCTCTTCTTTCCTTCCTTCTTTCTTCCTCCTTCTCTTTCCTCCCTCCCTCCCTCCTAACTTCCTTCCTTATTTCCTCTGTCCTTCCTCCCTTCCTTCCTTTCCTTCCTTCCTCCGTTCCTTCCTTCTTCCTCCTGTCCTTCCTTCCTCCTATCCTTCCTTCTTCCTCCTATCCTTCCCTCCTCCCTTCTTTCCTTCCTTCCTCCCCCCTTCCTAGCTCCTTTCTTTCCTTCCTTCCTCCCCCCTTCCTAGCTCCTTTCTTTCCTTCTTCCACCTTTCCTTCCTCCTTCCTCCTTTCCTTCCTTGACTCAAGGACAACAGGAGAGTTATTTTTAAAACATATTTCAACTAATCAGATCTCATCCTGCAAAACACAAGAACCAAAAAGCATCAGTATATTTCACAGTAATCTGACGTATTTTGTTTTTAAATCATCGGTATTTGCAGCTGTTTGGTTTAAAATGAAGGAGGGAAGTCATCTCTGGTTCACAGCATCCAATCAATAAAAGCCTTTAGGGAAATCAGTATCTAGAAATCTCTTAAATCCAGGTCATTTGTTTGGTTTCTGGGAGCCAGTATGAGACATGACAGCGTGAATTTACTACTTGGATTGCTTAGAAGGAGTCATTTTTAACTTCACACTGGAAAAACTCCATTATAAACACATATTTCTTCTTCTGTGGTTTAATGATCCGTCTCTTGTCTGGCCGGAAACAACGGGGGAAAGCGAATGAGAAATGGCGTTCACGACCTCCAGAAGTAATCGCTTGAAATCACTTCAATAAACGCTCCGAAAACCCTAAAAAAAAAAAAATCTGTCTATGTACGTTTTTATAATATGCAGAGCTGATTTCTTTCTATTTCCCTTTTACAGACTCAGGCAGTTTTATTTCTGGCTTTGTCTGCAAACTCTTTAGAGACAAATCTGATCAGCACATTTTATGGATTTAAAGTTTTTATAAAGGAGGCGCTGATGATGAGAGCTGTAATCACTGATTTGATCGAGTAGATTCAACCTGGAGGTGTGGAGCACAGTCTCTGCACGATGGGAGTAAAGCTTCAAAACGGAGGAAAAATATGACATCTACAGTGGGAAGAACAAGTATTTGATACAGTGCTGATTTTGCAGGTTTTCCCACTTACAAAGCAAGTAGAAGCCTGTAAGTTTTATCATAGGTACTCTTCAACTGTCAATCAATCAATCTTTATTTGTAAAGCGCCAAATCCAAGGGCGTCAGTTTGGTTTTAGAAGTGGTGGGGACAAAAAACGTAACGCCCCCCCCCCCCTCCTTTCCGTTTTTGTTGTTTTAAAAAAAAAAACTTGTTATATCCACAATGAGTCTTGAATTAGTGCAGTGGTTCCAAAACTGTTGCCCCACGACCACCCACCATCCGACACAAAAGTAACGCATTCTATTGATGTAGCTATTCCAGCGGCATGTTTAATAAGCTGCCCTTTTTTTGATGAACACCTACACAGTTTATAAGTGATATCCTTTAATTTCATGTTTCCATATCGTTATGATCCGATTCGAAATTATGTATTTATTCATGAATTAATTACAAAAGATTTAAAAAGTTAATTTTAACACCTGTCCGCCATAGCCCTTTTCATCTCGCGTACGTACCCCCTAGAAGCAGCTCGCGTACCACCGGGAGTACGCGTAGGCCTACCACAGTTTGGGAATCCCTGCTCTACAGTGTATTGTCAGGTGTTGAAAATTGTATTCGAACAATAAAAGTTGAAAACCACAGATTGTGTTTTGGCTTGTTTGCAAAACGGCGTTGGAAACACCAGTGTATTGGCTCGGGATATGTAATACTAATACACATAGGACAAAGAACAGTGTTGGCAATTTAACACTTCTCTTGACATCAACAAAGTTTACCAGACAAACAATGCCAGACTGTAAAGGGGGTACGAAATGAAACGAGGTACTGAGCATCAGCCTTCTGAGAGCCAGGGCTGCTGGCAGCTTATGTTATACTGCATTAAAAAAAACAGAAGAAAAAAGCACCCAGACGAGAATTGCATCTGTCAAATCCTGACCACCAGTAAACACTTGCGAAGGACCAATGTAGACTTCACTCGTTACATCATAAGCAAATTGCCCGCAA